>NC_043983.1:22909820-22967320 GCF_902150065.1 Myripristis murdjan | reverse complement strand
ACCAGGCTGAACTTGCTTCAGTCAAATAAAAAAAAAAAATCTATAGGAATGTAGGCAAAACATGAATCTCTTTCAAGCTGCAGACCAGGAGCGGGTTCACTGCTGGGCCTGCATGTCAACATGATTCAGAGTCAGAGTGCAGCTTCATCTTAGCAGGATAAGTAACTCATGAAGTAACAGACGGCTCGGCATGCTGGCAAGGAAGACATGGACAGTGTGTGTGAAACAGAGAGAGGGAATTTCAATCTTTCCACCTTCCCATTTCTGTCGATACCTCTCTGCCTCATCCTTGCTCCTTCGCGACTGAAACTAACACACACAGAAACACAGTGGCCTTTCCTACCCCATGTGACTTCTGCTGCTCTGACATCCCTTCATACTCTGCCAGGGAATTTGAGTCCTTTCTCAGCAAGTTCACCCCTACATTCCTTCACTCACCGCTAAACCCGCGGTGCATGCTCACCATAACTCAAGTAGAGCTCTGACACAAATGAAAAATCACTAAATGATGCCTGCTCCCTTCCCGAAGCAATCCCACTGTGAATATGGCCATTCATTGCAAAACTGAGAAGGGTTTTTATTCATTTATTTATTTTACATGCAACCACAGAGACAGAGAGAGAGAGAGAGAGAGAAGGGAGGGGGGGGATGTTGGCCTTACCCAGTCCAGTCACAGTGATCTTGGCCTGAGTCTGGATCCTGCCAAAATGGTTATGGGCTTCACACACATATACTCCGTCATCCTCCACCCACAGATCTGAGAGAGAGAATATTATTAGTTTTTTTTTTTTATATTACTATTATTACTACACAACATGCACTCATCTGACTGAAAACTCACTGCTGATGTGCAGCTCCCCCCTGCTCTGTGTGATGCTGCTGTGTGTGTGGGTCCGTCTGAACAGGGGCGTGCCGTCCTCTCTCCTCCAGGTGACCTGCGGTTCGGGGTAACCCTCAGTGTGGCACAGCAGGGTCAGGTTGGAGCCGATGTCCGCCGCCACGTCAGATGGCTCTCGTGTAAACTTGGGTGCAGCTGGGTTCAGGTTTGAAAGGTGACAGAGGTCAGAAAGTTTAGGGACATCCAAGGATCTCTTTCATTCTACAGACAGTCAACCTGTCCATTAAGCAGGCCTGGGTTTGACACTTTAATGCTTATTAACACCAGGCCTTTCCTGGAGGTTAAATCTTCACTGTTATTTATGTAATAACTGCATAGGGCTTTGTGTAAATACTTAAAAAATACTGTTTAGTTGAAGTGCAATCGTTTTAGTCTTAGTGATATGGGAATAGTTACTTGCTTGCAACTCACTGTAGGTTGATGTAACTACGCTCTATTTTAACTAACATTTTGTATGACAATGTACAAAATAAAAACCTCTGAAAAATTCATTGTCTTCAAAAGTGCATGTGTACTGTAGAGGGGAAGTTCCCCTCTCTTTTATCAGCTCTACTGAGCCTAACATAACATTACATCCGAATAAAGTCAGGAATTGGCATGGCCATTGCCTGAAATGTACTTTAAAAAAATAGCAGCTATATCCAACTAAAACATCAGCTACCTTGTTGAGCCATGGCAAATAAGCACCGACTCCGTCACCTTGGTTAAATGCTGCAGTGGTCTGCACATTCTCCACTTTGTTATGAGCTTTCCAGTTTGGCTGCAACACATGCTCACACCTGAGTTGGAGTGACACTTTTTCCCTTCGCTCCCTTGCCCATTCCCGATTTATATATTTTGCTATAGCAACAGACTCCTACCCTCCTCTGAACTCTAAGTCTGTGGTCGGCGTGTTTATAGAGCTTCTAAACCTTTGGTGCCACTCTCACCTCCGACACTGAGAGAGATCTTTCCTGACGAGGTGCCAGCGGAGTTGACAGCGACACAGGTGTAGTCTCCAGCATCACCATCTCGGGTCTCCTTGATGGTCAGCGTCCCACCCAGGGCATCGACGTCCATAAAGGCTGATGGACGTAGCTGGACATCCCCTAGCAATCAGGACAAATCCATCATTTCAGCCCAGTTCTTACATTGGAGATGCAAGAGCAAATTGCGCCACAAACAAAGACCTTTTTTTTTTTTAAGTAATTCGATTTGAATTAGTTTGGTTGTGTGACATTCCACAATAAAATGGAATCTAATATCTAAACAGTAACATGTGGGTTATACGTTGGTTTTGTACCAACATAAAGTATGAAATCAGAATTGTTTACAAGTGAAAAAATGACCGTGTGAGGGCGTAGGACTGCCTGAAGTTGGCAAAATTAGCAAAATAAACCCCATTAAACACAGAAAAGAGCAGCATTACCGTGTGTGCACTGCTACATCTCTGTTGATATGTACAGAAAAAAAAACAAAGTGTGACGGAGCTGTCAGAGAACTTCCTGTCAGTCAGGCGTCAAAACATTTCACTTCCCATTAACTTCCTATCCCATTGTCCTCGGCAGAAAGACCTGTTTCCTATAACATAGTGTGTCTGTGTGTGTGTGTCTGCAAGACAGTGTGTATGCCTGTACATCTCTTTGGTGCCACATTGAGCTTTTACTCTGTTCTGAAATCACTTTTTGTCCAGGGTCTAAACAGGAACATTTTTTCTAGAGTAGCTTAAAGTGTGACTGACTTTCTACCTCTGTCTTTTTAGGTTTCACAGTACCTTTGTACCACCAGATCTCAGGTTTTGGGATTCCAGATGCAGAGCAAGCCATCACTGTCGTTTCTCCAAGACCAATGAGAATCTGACTCAAGGCCACGGTCACCACAGGAGATTCTGGGGGTGAAAAATCATAGAAGGATGGACAGAAAATCACGATAATGGACAGAGTAAATGACGTAAGAACTAGCACATGTTTAGGTGTGTCTTTGCGCGTTGAAGATTTGTTTGTCTGTGTGTGTTAAAGCGGCGCTAGGCAACCCCCAAAAATCACGTGATGTCAGTGAACTGAAAATTTCTTGGACAGAAACTTCTCAGAGGCTGACGGCGGGGGAGAAAAAAAATCTTTAAGCAGCAAGGAGGGCCGTCTTTGTTGTAGCTCAACTTTATTATTCAGGTTGTTAAGATTGGTGTATTTTTACATAAGAGCCTCAACTTTATGTTACTCTGGGTGTACATTACTACACATGCAGCTGTTTGGGTGTACACACTGCATGTACAGCGAGTGTGCGTGTCTTTGCATATGAGTGATCGTTTGTCCATCTGTACTGTACTCACCGATATAAATGAGGGTGGAGGTCTTTGTGTCAGTTCCAGCCGGGTTGCTGGCCAAACAGCCGTACACCCCCCCATCCCTCTGGTCCACGTTCCTTATGACCAGCGTGCCATCATTGCTCATCAGGTGTCTGAACAGGCAAGAAGAGCAACTCAAAAAGATTTTCATGGCATTCCTATTTGATTAAACATCGCATGAAGGAGAGTGACTGGAAAGATGGGAGAGACAGTGAGTGAGGATTCAGCTTCAAGAGTCAAACAACACAACGTTCAAAGGCTTATACAATACTTACTGAGGGACCGCTGTGCTTTAAGAATATGATACAGTCTATGTGATCATGGAGAAAATGTTCTGTACACACTATTATGTACCATATAATCAAACAAAAGCCAGTAATAAAGATTACACAGTGATTTTACTTGGCTTGAGCTCCCTGCTAATTGCACAGAATGAAAAACAAACCCAGTCTGCTTGTTTGGCTAACAATAAATAGAGCATGACAGGTTTAAAATGAGAACACCTGCGAACCCCTGAGTTTTAGAAGCACAAAAACAACTCAGAAAAGCAAAAGGCAAAGTGCTTTGCTTGCTCATCCACATCTCTCGTAATCATTGCTTTTCTTCCAGGCATGTTCTTTATTTCTTTTAAAACTGTAAATTGTCCAGTCTATAGAATAAAAAGAATTCAGCAAATCTCTTTTTTTAAAAAAACATTGTGAATTCACCTGCTGGACCCCATGATGAAAATGTCATTGTGGGTCCAGACCAAGAGAGGCGGAGGGTAGCCACTGGCCGAGCACCTAATCCTCACTTCCTGTCCTGTCACGAAGGTCTGGTTCCAAGGCTCCACTGAAACCCTGGGCACCTCTACAGGAAAAAAGGAAAGATAATTAATTAATCAATTAAGATAATTAATTAATCAGCTAATAATTTACTAAATCAAATAATAAATCAGGCTGTCATTTATGTAAGTTTGGTAGCCATTTCTAACCTTTCTCAAAATATTATAGGACAGAGTTTTTCTTTATTTTCTTAACTTTTTTTTTAAAGGAGCAGGAACAAATCTGCTCATCTGGAAGTTTACTTTTCCTAAGTGAAACCATCTTCAAATAAAGATTTACTGTTATTTCCATCATTTGTGTTCTGAGTGACCTGAGAGATCGGGAGAAGGACTTGACTCAAGTATATTCTTGCATGGGACATTTACTCAAGTTGTTGGTGACAAACTCCATTGTACCTGTGCATGTAACTCAAGAACCTGCAGACACATTTGCTTTCATTTCACAGACATGACTCGAATTTAGACTCAGCCACAAGATGTAACAGAGCATAAACTTTTATTTTCACTGTACTAGGAGAGCGATGCCTGTTACTACAACCAATAATGTTTCATGGCATATCTTTCATCCTCAACTCTCCTTTTATTGGTAAAACAGGAAGGGATATTGAATCCAGACCCTGCAAAGCTGCGGAATGTGGAGCGATTTTCCAATTGATTCATGATGTGAAAGTCATCCCTTTAAGGATGTGTTTTCTCTATTTTATCACTGCTGTTAGAAGCATCTCCAGAGTCTTCATCCCCTCTGACATTCAGAGAAGTTGATGATAGAACTAGTCTTCTCTTTTGGGAGAGAGAACTTGAATTTCCCTCCAAAAAAGAAAAAAAAAAACACACATATCTGATTCATGAGATGCCAGAAAGTGATTTATTCTTTCCCATGACCAGAGGAAAGACAGTGAGGCGACCATCTCATTCCTCACATGCCATCAGTAAATTCTACTGTAAGATAACTCTTTTGGAGAAAGCGCTGGATTAACAGAGGAGGGCCAGCGGCCACAAGTTCAAAAGGCAAAACAGACACACAGGGGTACAGTAGGTGTGAAGGAATGCATCGTATTTTGTGTCGGTGCTTCATCCATCCAGACTACAAGCGGTGGTGACGCCACATTTTGAAAGATATATTATTCATTTCCCAGATGCCGCCAATAAATTTACAGCTAATACTTTTGATATATTTCATCCTTGGCGTGAAACAAATTGAAATACCTCAACTTGGAATCGTGTCGGCGCTTAATCATAGCAGCACCTGAGGCTATACAGTGCAGTGCTGAGATTATACTACACAAGCCATGCAGGTCAAAAGTAAAGTCCTTCTGCGGGACCCTTTTTTCCTTGTTTACAGTCCAGCCCAGCCCTCTGCTCACGAGCCTCTCCCTCTAACAAGGTCAACCTGCCCTGTCAAGGCAGGAACATCTTCATGCTCAGGAACTAGGAGGTTTCGGAGAGGGGAGACACATACTTCTACTGTTACTCAGCAGCACCCTTTCTGTGTCAGGAGGAAACCTGTCTTTAGCACTCCCTTCATCACCTGCTCCCTCTTTTCCTTCCTTCATGCTCTCCTTCTATATCCGCCTTCACTCCCTCTCATATTGCGCCGTCTTCCTATCTCTACTTCCCTCCCTACCTCCCTCTTTTCCCTCATCCCCTTTCTTGCTCGCCCCGTGCTCTGTCCAAGTGTGGTAAGGTGTCAGCAAACCTGACCCACTTCAAAGTGGGGCTAATGACTAGGATGGGACTGACCAGGGGGTAATTAGAAAACCCCAGAGCTTGCTGACAGCTGTTCAGGAGAGAGAGAGACACACACACAGAGTGAGAGAGAGAGAGAGAGAGAGAGAGAGACAGAGAGAGAGAGAGAAAAGGGGCAGAGGAAAAGAGGACAAGAGGCAAGACACGATATGGAATAGCTAGAAGAGTATCATAAAGAATAGGGGAAAAAAGGAGTGACAGGATCATAGAGGGGAAAAAAGTAGAACAACAAAAAAATAAGGACACACAGGTAAGGAGCACACCCAAGGGAAAAATGTCCACTGTAGCCTGGGAAAATGTTTTGGGGTCAATTGAGCAACTTATCACTCAATGAGACGAGCCAAATGACAGGGCAGGCTGGTGGAGGTCCCCTCCAAACATGTCTGCAGCACTGGTATTAGAGTCTCGAGCCTCTCAGCCTTCACCATAAACATTGACCTTGCAAAGACAAATGTTTGCTCCAAATTAAAATCACAGTGAACTTTTCGAATGAGCCCATATTCAAATGTAGGTCAGGCAAAACTGACAATCGATGGTGAAATACAACTGTGCCTGAAATGCGGCAAAACCGCTTTTGGTGTCGAGGTTTAAAGAACAAAACGGTTTTACAGTTTAGAGCATCAAGTTCTGGCAGGACACAAACAGGTTGAAGGGGAAAGTTATGCCTATTGTAACTCCCAGTAAGAGGCATATGGCCTTTGAATCAGCTCCTCCTGGGACTGATGGTTGTATAACAAAGTAAATACAGGATGTTCATTGAGACAGATTGGATTATGAAAAACGACTCTGCCTCTCTCCCTCGTCTCCTCTGTCTCTACCTCCTGGGTTGTCCTTGAGGGGATCTGGCTGAGCTCATCCGCTAATGGCAGCTTTTATCTTTGTATTACATTGCCATTTCCTGGCCAGGCGTGGGTCGGTGCGCCGCAGCACCGGCCAGATAGCCAGCTACGCTCTCCTCCATTTGTCGGACAATGTGTTCCTGATTCAGTGTCAGTGAGGTGTTCGGAACGGGACAATAAGAGCTGTCTGGAGATGGAAAACTCTGGCTTAGCGCTGCCTGAGAGTCAGGCATAAATCATTTTCACACATCCCATAAAGCATTAGGGTGAATTATAGGGAGTCGAGCGGAGGGGGAGGGGTGGGGGAGTTACCGGGAGATGGTCGTGTGTTTGGGGAGGGAGAATGTGTTTGCCAAAAGTCCCATTCCCCCACAATGTAAATCTCAATATGTCACGTGAACACCCACCCCCGCACACACACGTGCACACACACAGACAAGAACAAGATGCAGATATACTCTCTCTTACACACATATGCTTACAAGCTCAAACAGACAAATGCCAGTGACAAAATTAAACACACATTTTCGAAACAGCAAATCACAACAGAGCCATTGTGTTCAGCTGTGGCTTGGTAGCTGTTTTTTCTACTGCTAAACTGCAACTGCTCTCCCTCCTTGGCTTTTAGGCCAGGTACCTATATTTAACACATGCACACACACACACACACACACACACACACACACTACTCACCTTGTACAGTGAGGTAGACTCGTTCCCGGGTCGCCCCTCCTTCATTGACAGCAATGCACTCGTACCAGCCAGCCTGATCCGGAGTCACAGCGCGCAGCTCCAGTGAGAGGTTGGTGAAGGCGTGTGCCCGTGGGTCCAGGCGAGCGTCTTGACCTCCTCTGAGCCAGGTGAGGTTGAAGCCGACTGTGCTGACCACATGGCAGGTGAGGACGGCGTGGGAGCCAGGCGAGGCGGTGACGTTACCCTCGACTGTGACGGCCGGCGGGGGCTCTGCAGGACGAGAGTGCAACAGTGTTCAAACGTTATAGGGGAGACCGGGGATGATAGTAACACTTTTTGTTTGAGCAAGTGTAACTCAGTGGTTCTTTGTGCTAGAGATCTCAAATTTTGACACGTGGTACCCATATTTGTCTGCTATAAATGACATACACTTGGACTTCTACTACACCATCACAGATTATGTAAATTAGTGTCAAATACAAAGAGGTATGTTGTTACAACCTATCCAGTACCGGGGTGAGTTGTAACACTACTTGGGCATGGATGTAACAATTAAATTATTATGCTTAAAAAAAGATCCACACTAATAAATGTATGGAAGCACATTAATGAATAATATAGAAGGAACCATAAACTTGTAAGACTACAAAAAATAATAATAAAATAAATAAAAAGTATAAGTTAAATTCAATAAAAATAAATAAAATAAAATAAAATAAATAAATATATATAATATAAAATAAATAAAATAAAGAATAATAAAGTATAAACTGGTGTGTGTTGTGTGTGTGTTTTGTAGCCTGAAACAGGTTAATGTGAAAAAGCATTTGAACACTTGGAGATCTGTGGAACAATCAACAAACCACCACAGCTCGTTTCTGATTGGTCAAACTGAGAGTGTTACAGCTATCCCCTTTGTTACAACCATCCCCGGTCTCCCCTACTCCAGAGAAAAGTAAAAATTCAGAGGAACTGGATTATTTTCTCACTGACGCTCGTGTTGAGACATGACGCATTTTCTACTCATGGGATACAACCAAGCATGCAACCAATCTGGGTTTTCAAGGCGAACACTGACTCCAGTTCTATCAGACTGAAGCCAATAGCCAATATTCTGGGAAGATATCCAATAGCTTTACATTACATGATGTATTAAAATTTCATTAAATTTATATTCAATTACAAGCATTCAGTGTTTTTCCTCTTGAAAAAGTGGAAAAGAATCTATAACACGATTTAGACCACAGCACACAAAAACTCTGCCATGAAAACCATAATAATAAAACTGTTTTAGGGTTAGCAGCTTCTCAAGTCAAGGCAACTTAATCCATCTGTTCAATGGAAAAGAAAACTTGTGGATACGTTTAGACTTTTAAAATAAAAAAACAGAGGTGAAAAAATTAAATGAACAAATATATTACATTTCATTACACACTTTAGAGACTGTATTTGTGCAGCTGCGGTCAGGGGGGAATCTCCATTATAGCTGCAGCGCACAACAAGCTTACGTGTAATATTTAATAAAACCTCAACATTAGTCCCAGGACACTCCTGTAAAAGAGATTCCTAATCTTAGTGAGATTAAATAAATAAACTGATATATTGATCTAACCCTTTTATAATGTGTAGCGGCTCCCTGTGGCTTGTGTGTGTATATGTGTGTGTGTGTGTGTGTGTGTGTGTGTGTATGTGTGTCACTCCTCAGTGTATGAAGATATCGCATGTAGCTCAGCTATGCATGTGGAAAAAAATTTGAATTTTGAAATGCCATTTGTCAGAACAATGTTCACGTTCACCATTTATCAGAGTCGTTGTGATCGCTTTCTTTCTATTTCTCTCTCTCTCTTTCACTGTCGCTCTCTCTCTTTCTCCCTTTCCCTCTTTTCTCCAGTCACCACATCGAAAACATTCATCCCTCGAGCCTCAGTGTGTCGTCAATCATTTTTCAGAGGTGAGCCAGAGCTATGCAGGGGGAAAGGGGAATGAAGGGAAAAAGAGAGAGAGAGAGGAGAGGTAGTGGAGGCTTTGGCTCTAATAGAAGGAGTAAGGAGGATGCAGGGGATTTCAGCACAGCTCCCTGGGATTAGGATGACATAAATTTGGCAGGTGAGGGGGAGCACGTATGTGTGTATATCTGTGTGTGTGTATGTGTGTGTGTCTACGAGTGCAAAATGAGGCGGTCTGTCATCCTGTTAAGAATATCACTGGCCCTGTGACAAAGCTTTGAGCAGTAGTTGAGGGGGACTGAGTTTTCCTAATTTTAGGGCAGAAAAGGGAGCTGCCATCAGAGGATAAAGTTGAACAAATCAAATCCCCGCAGGACCTTTGGACTGTGCACAAAGTAGGTGAGTTACAGTAATGAGTTACACCAATATGCTCCGCTGATCCCCGCCTGGCTCTTGTGCTATTCTCCTTCTGCTATAACACAAAACCTCCGTCAGCTACCTCTCACTCTCCATTTCCCCCACAGCTGCCCCTTTTGCTTTCATTCCCTCCGCTTTGGCGTTCGGCGAGTTGACAGAGCTCCAGTCGTTTCCCTGAAGAATGAAGTTGTTTGTAAAGCAAAATTTGGGCAAAGAGGCTACTGCTGAGTGTACTGGGACTTGGGTGGTGTCAGCTCTGGCCTCCTATAACGGAGAGGTTTCAGGAAAAACAGAAAGCCAAGCGCACCATAGAGGATGTCAGGATAGGCAAATGTCTATTTTTGTTCTGATGACTGGTGTGACTGAGAGTATTTACATGTATATGAAATATAGACATCATATATTTTATCCATTTTAGAAGTATTTTCTCTCTCCTCACAGCCTTTATAACATAAGCCAAGAAATTTGCTGTGCACTATATGTAGAAACCATCAGCTGTCTGGGATCATAAAAGAGTTGCATTTGTTGCTGTAGTGACCACTGGATATTTATGCTTCAACCTCTGATTCTGTATTGAAACCACACCATAAGAATCACGGTATACCCACTCAACCCAACTATCTCTACACCGCTTCTTCTTAAAGTAATTTATGACTGCGTGTGTATTTTATCTTTTACCATAAAGCCACACACCATTGCTTAACAAACCAGGCTCACAAACCATACCATAAATCCCACAGCTTGATCACTGTGAGAAATGGATTTAAAAAGTCATGTTGTGAGCTCGCCTCACATTCCCCATGAGGTCACGTTCGTTCTGCCGCCACACAGGGTCTCTGCACGAGATGCACAGCCCGTGACCCTGAAACCAATAAAATTCAAACCCATATTGCCTCTTGCCTGGATTCCAACTGTATGTAATCAGTGTATCCTCGAACTACATGTGTGTATAAGCCTGCGTCCTACTGAGCATGATATAAACCTCACTGTTACTTTTCCTGCACCATTTAACTTGTGGTATTTTATGCGTGTGTGAGTGCTTGTGTGTGCGTCCGTGTACATGGAAGTGTTTTCCTCTACACATCATTTAGCGCATTAATGACATTGATTCTTCCAGTTGTCTGCTGCCCTGAGAGTAGATCCATCACACACAAAAATTGCACTTCTTGTTGACACGGTCCAATGCACGCCAGCCCCTTGGTCTAACCCAGAACGGCCCAAAAGTGCTAGATCATTACGCGTACTGATGGAGTGTAACACACCATGCAGCGGTAATGAGCTAATAAGCAATGCACAAGTCATGCCCTAACAAAAATAAACACTGCTGTCTGTATAACGAGACATTCTGCGTGCAAAGTAGTCTTATAATCTATAAATTCATGTCAAACACTACATCTGCTATATTACTACAGTTTGTTGTGGCAATAACATAGCTGCTAAGTATAAGTGCAATATAGCAGAGATTTATTTATTCAAAAATTTTGATGTTTGTGACATTTATATACTGGGTGTAAGGCGCAACAAAAATCTGTGTGTGTGTGTGTGTGTTACAATGATTAAAGTCTAATTGGTGCACACAATGGAATACTATTACACAGTAAAACAGTCTTGATCCGCCCATTTACCTGATACATCGAGGAAGGTGCGAGCTCGTCCAGTGCCAGCATTGCTAATAGCAATACACTCGTAGTAGCCCTCATCCTTCAGAGTAACCTGGGCTATATCCCATGATGCAGTGCCTGAATCCCTGGGAATGAAGGAATCATAGGAGACCAAAAAAGATCAGTAACCATGAACTTATGGAGATCAATTTGGAGTGATTCCATATCTGGTGAAACAGCTGAAACATCCCATAATATGGCAGGTTTTAATCTTAGATCTGACAGTTTGGATTTTGTTCTTTCATTTAACAGTTCCTGATTGATTTGGACGCTCGTCTCCGACCCTGATTACCTGAAGAGTTGATCCACCCCGAGTCGTTTCCCGTCTCTGGTGAAGCGCAGGGTGAAAGGGATCAGGCTGTCCACCTGGCAGTTGATAGCTCCTCTTTGCAGGTAGTAACCATGAGATGTTTCTGGCATCACCACCTTTGGGGCATCTATCAGGGAGACACAGGAACGCAGCCCATGCAATAAATCAATCACTGTCTCTTAACCACAGCGAAATTTGTACCAATAACTGTAATGATCCATCTCTTACATCCCCATCTCACTAAATGTTTCTTCCAATTTTCTAACAACAGTTTATCCTGTTCTCTTGTCTACTGCTGGGTGACAACTTGTGTTACTGACCAGGCACGATACTGGAGAAAGAAACACTGGAGACTCTCTGGAACAGGAAACCGTCCCGGTCATATCCTGTCACGCGCAGGAAGAAGGCCTCGTTGGGTGGGACGAACTCTGTGATGTTCCACAGGCCGTAAGGCTGGCGGTCGGGGTAGTAGCGGATTGGCAATGTTTTTATGACATCACCCGTGATTGACAGGAGCTCCAACCTGTCGGCACGAGCAGGCGGGGAGAGTCCAGTGGTGTTCAGAAGAATGTGGGTGGGAATACCTGGAAATATGACATAGCATAATGTATTTCACGGTTCGAAAGCAAATCTGTGCATCAAATCATTGTGGTGCAAAAACATATTAAGCACACGAATATCTAAGGAATCTCAATTTGGAGAGAAAAATCAGACAATGTGGTTAAAGAGGTTGCAAGTAATGCAGATAAACCTCAAGCCTAAGCAAAAAGAAAAACCTATCCGCCAACAGGTGTGACTGAAAGCACACAACAGCTGCTGTGCCTTTTTTACATTTTAAAGAGGATGACATCACTGACCTTGAACAGGACGACTTATGGTTTTCTTGAAGTCCAACGTGGGTTTCCTGGAAAACCCGGCCCTGAAGTCAATGGTGCTGAGACCTGTGATACGAACCGAGTGTCTTCCTTGACTAGAAGTCTGAGAAAACAGGGACAAAGACACAGGTATGTACAGGTATACAATTTCTATTGTTATTGTGATGCAGAACTGCATGCTGTGTGCACTCAGCTTCCATATAAAACCATGTTCCATGTTCAAATATTGGTTAAAACAAGAGGATAAAGACGAGGGAACAATTTACCAGACATGACAGGTCTGAATGAGAGACACATCTCTGGAATTGTTTGGTAACAGCCTATTGTATGCCAACCATCCCGACGTGTGTAGACAAGCTGTTTTGACTAAGTCAAGAGTGACGGTCAAATGTCTTAAACCCTAACCTTATAAAACATCTACATTTCACAGATGCGATGAGCTATTCAGTCTGACGTTTGTACTTTAATTACACAAACACGACCACTATAATCAGCGTGTGACTAAAGTGAGCGCATGTGGTCTTCATCATGCAGACGTCTTTTGAAGCATGTCAGGAATAGAGACAGAGTAATTACAACGAAGTACAGGTTGGTGAGACGTGGAAACTCCTCACCTTAGGTAACACACTTTGGCGATTTCAGAGACACTGACTCGCAATTCAACATGAGACATGCTAATCTAAACTGTCATTTGCAATTAGCTTTAAATGAAAGAGAATGTGGGGATGTACTGAATTTTCATTAGTCCTGGTCCAAGTTTTACCTTACCTTATCTAAAGCACACTTTACCATAAACTGATAAGCAAAACTGGTACTACCAAACATGTCAAGCAAAATGGAGTGATGGGTTCAATTCACAAGGTAATACCCATAAAATTGGGACTCACGAGGGTTTGTGGCATCACTTAAAATGCTAATGTGCTGTCATGGTCATTAAACCTGCCCTAATGGCTGCCATAGGATGATCTGCTGATCTTTAATTGGAGGTAAAATGGGGCCATAACCAGGGTTGGGACACTTTAAGGGCCATTCTGTTACCAAAGACAAGGAGGACGCATTACAAAGTCCTTGTCATTAAGCCTCTCATTTCCCTGCTTCACACAAAGCTGAATGGACTGACTGGACCAAGTCCTGGATACACCCTGGCTGTTTGAAATTTTTGTCACACATTCACCTTTTTTTTTTTTTTTTTTTTTTTTTTTTTATCCAAGAGGACTTTTGATTTGATTGTTTAGGACCACTGATGAGATTAAAATGAGGCTCTTGTACTTCATAGCTGGATTGGCTAGACAGTCTGGTTGTGCCTTGATTTGCATCATAAATAAGTGAATCTATTCTTTTCTGAAAACTTTTTAAAACACATTGAATTTATAGTATTTATATTCAGAAATAAAGGCTGAAAATTATGGTGAACTATACTCTCCGCTTGTATGAAAAGAATCTGAAGTATCTAGTGCTGCACTGGAGAAAGAAGAAATCATCATATTCCCCAGAGACAACACCCTAAAACCTACTGGCTTATTAAAAGTCAGAGTCGTCTTCAAGTCACATGAAAATACTGTCCTGCTCCTCCATTTCCTTATAATATTTGATGTGTTTTGTGCTCAGTGGGACACTTGGCTGCTGTCTGCACATCACAACTGCACACAGAGAAGGGGGAGAGAGAGACAGGGGGGCATACTGATAGACAAAGGAAACCAGCAGAGGACACAGAGGCAGAAAAGAGGCAGACACAGAGAATAGAAACAGGGCAGGTCATCGCCACTCCTATTCCTTTGAGTTGCGCATGCTTTTCAAATTACAACCTTCCTAAACTATTATCATGGGCCATAAAACTCCAGGCAGCATGAAGCCAAGACACACTCATCAATGCTGAGGTCAGTGCAGCGCTAAGAAGTCTCACCTGGACGTCTCTTAGGGAGCGCACGCGCATACACAAACACGCATGCACACAAACATGCATGCACACACACA
Source organism: Myripristis murdjan (assembly GCF_902150065.1). NCBI lineage: Eukaryota > Metazoa > Chordata > Actinopteri > Holocentriformes > Holocentridae > Myripristis > Myripristis murdjan. Next base: position 22,952,815 of record NC_043983.1, on the reverse strand, counting down.
CACACACACACACACACAGGGTGTCTGAGAGCTTTGGTAAGGCAGCAGGAATGATGGGGAAAATCGAGGAAGCAGGGGGCGATAGCAGGGTGAACCCACTCTCCACACACCACCACAGTATCCAATTAAAGGCAGATTAAAAAGGATCAAATTCCTTTTCACACACAATCTATGGCCTGGGCCTTACACTGGGGTGTCACAGGCCATTAGCCTTAGTGAAACCCAGCATGGCAGAACACTGAAATCCTCCCAAAGTATTTATCCACAGCTCTTTGGAATGGCCTGGGAAACGCAGCTACAGATGAGTAGGAGATATATTTTTTGCTTCCTAGCCAGATAGAGTTCTCCTGGTGTGGGGAACTGGGATTGGAAAAGGTATAGTGCAAGAGGAGAGGTGGGAAAAACAACTGAACACCACGGCAGCTACTAGATGTGTTGGTGCAAGAGAAAGACAAGCATATCCTCCTGTGGTCCAAGAGAGAGAATAAAAGGAGTAAAACATGAACTGGGGAGAAGATGCAACAAGAAACATGAAAAGAGAGAAGTAACAGAAAGGGAAAAAGTGAACTGTGATTTTCCCTTAAATTTGGCCTTAAATAGCTTCAAAGTTAGAAAAGTGCAAAAAGTACAACAATTGCAGATATACTTTATGTATCTGCTGGTTATAATACTTCAGTGAAGCTGCATCCCACGTACACTGAGTGAAATATTCAAACTCTAGATGCCATTGCTTTATGGCCACAGCATTACATCAAACTGAACATTTATAGACGCCTTGTGCATCATTTTATATCCATTTTCCTGTAATTCAGCAGGAAATATTTGGAATATGTTGAAACCTCGGGATCTGCGCTAGAATTTAAAATAAAGTTTGAACAAAGCTTTGTTGCACAGAATACAGTTCCTCACATTTTGTGTTGTTGAATATTGCATATGTTTGACATCATTTCTATTAGCGCTGTCTCTGGGACAGTTTGAGCCCAATCACTGATGGTGTTTAGTTTGAGATTAAGAAGAGGACATCATGATACAGGACTCTTCACCTTCGAGGATCATTTAAAAACCAACCCATTCCTTTCTTTTATTAAGTCCCCCAGATAGACAAAACATAGTAGCATGCAGCCAAACTGCAAAACCTAAACAATGAGTCCAAAGTTAAAAAAAAAGGTGTGCCAGAAGAAACACAATATGCTGGACAGTGCTTTGTAGTCCCTTTGACCCAGGAGCAAAAAGTTGGTTTGCATCCTTGGTATCTTTTTTTTCTGCAGACAGACATTTTGATGTTAGGTCCAAGGACAGCTACAGTACACTGCTAAATGCTGAGTTCCTGCCAGCTTTTCTGTGTAAAAAGGGCTCCTGACACTAGTGTTTAGTGAGAGAGCCCGGCATGAGATTAACCTTTGGGTTAAGTGTAGACACAGCTGGAAAGGCCATGTCTCAAATAAATCAGCTTCAGCTCAAAAACAAGAATCTATTGCTGTATTTTTGCTGTATCTTCTCCATCCATGTTACACAAAGTTTATTATCTGTCCTGGTGCAGCATAACTCATTTGGATTTAGCAGTAACTCTATTTCTATAAGGACACACACACACTGCAGTAAATGTTGAGGATTTACACTATGAATACATTACACTCTTTTGATCACAGCATAGGCCTATGATGTCATTATTGGCTACTGGAAGGAGATTAGAGAGGAGCAGAAAAGACACGATAAGGAGGAGACTTGGAAGAGCCAACATAGTGATATGCAGGGAAGCCGGGCAGATTTGTAAGCCAAGTTGCTGGAGTAATGATAATAAATGGCAAAAACAAAACCCATATGTTATAAAAAGATAAGAACAAAAACCAAATGTGATAGAAATATAGAAAAAAACAAGCACCAGAGCGAGTCATGGGAAAAATTAAGTCCTGAAGAGAATCAACATCAAAGTTACAGAAAACTGTAACTGTCCCACGCCCCTCCAGCCAGCACACTAACCCACCTAAACACTTAACTCCTGATAGGAAACATGGTGATGACACCATTTTTTCCGTCTAATCTCTCCCTCTGTAAATCATGTTTGGACACTAACACATAACACAGCCATGCAGAGGCGAGAGAAAGTGGCACAACAGGGGTCCGCACAGAACACAGGGGCCACCCGGGCCCCTTCAACAAATCACTCAAGTAAAAATGCTTGTCATTTCCTGGCATCTGGCACAGACAGAGCTGGCACTCGTCTGTGCATCCTCGTTTTTTCTCCATCCACTTGACAGCAGGGTGCCAGCAGTTTGAATGCTGCAAGCAGACAAAATGCCATGGGTGCCCAAAGCAAGATAAAACACTAATAAAATACTGTGGGACACTAATTGTCCTGAATATATCTTCATCTGCTAGGGCTGTGGTAAAAAAATAAAAATCACTCCACTGGTTAAATGTGTCTTTCAGATTATGTCTTTTGTTTTCTAGTAGATGCTTTCAACAGACAGCCTGCATGTTAAATTGATTGCAACATGTCACTGTATCTCAACATGCTGATATATTACTGCAGTAATTCATCTTAAGAGTCTTCCTCAAGGGCACAGTTCTCTCCTGGGGTGTCAGCTTCGACCTGATTGCAAGGTTACACCACTGAACTACATGCAGTAAGTCATCTGAAGCGACACCTCAGCTCTGGGAACTGTTAGGGAAAGCCTATAATTTTACACAAAACTTCCAGGTAAAGAATGAATTGTATACCTTGATAGACCACATCCCAGGCTGTGGGTCCTTGATGTTGACAACCTTGGCGGAGTTGGGAATGTGCAGAAGCTCAATGAGGCCATCGCTCTTCCCCACCAGCTTCCCTAGAGCACAAACATGAACAGTGACACAATTATTATTATTTTCCTCAGCTTTAACTGAAATAAAATAACAATTCATAACGCACCCTGACTCCAAGTAGCAAGTTATGGCTATATAAACTATTGATGTCACTTGGCCCACATTTAAAGATCCAGAATATGGTTAAAGCATTATCCAGTGTAGGTGAATGAAATACCATGTGTTGGATATGTGTGGGGCTCAAAAGACAGTGGGACCATCTATTTGATATTAAATGTGAAATGTTTCATAGAACTCACTTTCCCTCTACTACTACGACTATTGCTTCTAGGGTTAGTAATTTCCTTCATTTTCAAGAATGACTTTTGACTCCCATAGCAGGGGCCTAAACCTGTTGCTTTCACCTGTGGCTCATTTGCAGCAGCAGGAGTGAAAACATGCTGAGATCGAGGTTTTTTTTTTTTCCAATTGAAAGAAAGAATGACAGCACAACATATTTTATGGCTGCATTGCATTCTGATCTATTGAGGACAGTAGGAAAACAGCCACTGTACCTCTGCCTTGAAAGGGATTTCTCCCTGAATGATTGTTGAATGTCATTGCCAAATGGTGAGTCTAACAAGTCCTTGTTCTTTGATTCTGAAGAACTGACACATTTATCCTTGATGTTTTAGATTATTGAACGTTTTTTTCTCATATTGAAACTCCACTGCATTTGTGCTGGAAATATCTCAACATGATCAGGCCATCTGAGTTTGGCCAGGAATAAGAATAATACACTACCAAGAAATACAACGGACCCAGCAATTGAAGATATATCACCAATGGCTGTTATTTAACAGTTTTAGAGAGAAATTTTTGCTGAACATTTTACACTGGAAAACATGATGTGCCAAACAGAGAAGACCACCTCATGTGGAGTCAATCGTTTTGACTGATCATTCCTTTCAGATGTGAAATATCACCTCAGATGTTCTGCCAACAATGACTGGCTGGTATTGACTCTATCTTAAGAATGCACGTTATGCTATATTTAAAAAATGGTGTCTAGCTTCGACTAAACTCTGAGATTCTTGTAATCAGAATCAGACTCACTGTGACGGTCAAATTGCTTATACTTATTGTTTACGCATATGCAAGTAAACAGACGATTCATTTAAAAAAATAGCTGTGTGGGGGCTATCGTACCCTGGGGGTTTCGTATCTCGATGTCAGGTGCTGGACCGCTGAGGGCCACGGTGACCTCCTTCAGGCTGGGGTCAAAGGGCATCTGCCAAGTGTTGCTGATCCCGCTGTAGTGATCAGTGGACAGCAGGTGGACCTTGGACGACTGCACCGCCTCCTCCACCCACTTCAGAACCTACAGCGAACACACAGCCCTGATATTAAACTGTGGGAGGAGGACTAAGCCACAAACACACATACACACACACACACACACAGTGGTCTGCGTGTGTTTATGTGAAGTTGGCCTCCTTATTGAATTGACCAGACTCTCTGACAATCAAAGCTCTACATAATTGCCTAGTCATACATTTTAGAGAAGTGGCAGCCTGGTATTTTAACACATTTTAATTGTCCAGTAAGGAAATTAACATTTATAAAGGAAGATCGTTGCATACTCTATAACGCACTGACTCTTAAACCAAATGTAAATCCAATTATTCACTGTGCAAGACAAGACCTTAATGCTACCAGCTAACACACACACACACACACACACGCACACACAAATAAACACACAAAGACACACCACCCTCCCCCCAGCTGCATACAAGGTCACCCCCTCAACATTTGTAAGGCCATCAGCAGGAAGTGACTCAGATTCCCCCTGTGTCTTGACCCGCAGCACCAGCGGAGCCCCCAGCAGCTCCTGTGCGAGACCCAGACTCTCTTTCAGACATAATCCTTCAAGCAGCAGGAATTTGTGAAGTGGGAGTAACATGATACAGTGCTGTCATCTCCAAAAATCTCTGAGAAAAGCTGGGTGGGGAGTGTTAAAAAGGAAACAAAAGGAATGACTGCACTCAAACAGAATGGCAAGTTGCTTTATACTGAAATGTTCTTGTCATGTTATGTAAGTGTGCACATTTCTTGGTATGTCATGAATTGTATTACACCCGTTCCTTAGGGACTAATATGGTATTTTCATCTCATCACATCAATACATCATTGTCCAATTAATTGTAATACTTTAGAGTAATAATCAAAAAAAGAACATTGTAATAAGATGATGACTGTACTCATGTTTCTCAAAAATTAACACTATAGAAAACATTCTCCATCAGTCATTTGGGAGGATTTAAGATGCTGCCTTTTAAGTGAGCACTGGCTCACTAGTTAGGATTTTTAAAAAAGCTGCAGAATCATCACACCAGTTCATACAACAGAAATGCCATTTCTATTCAGTCTGATTTCAAGGAAATTGCAGCCGACCCCTGATCCCAGGACAGGCCTGTCACAGGGAGCGGTTACGAGGCTGAGCCAGGTGTGGAGGGCCTGGGCCTGGCTACAGACACAGACAGGCCTCCTGCTCTTCCTGTCGGACCGCGGGGTCACGAGGGCCACGTGAGAGGCTCCAAAGGACTGGAGAGGTCAGCAGGTCCTGTCAGCTTCTTCATTCCTCATGTCCTACATTATCTCAGTGCCTGTGTTTGTGTGGCTGTGCATGTGAGCATGAGAGGCAAAGTGAGAGGGAACGGACAGAGAATGACAAAGTAAAAGTAGCAGCAAAGGAGAAATGGGGTGCAAGAGATATGATCTTTGCAGATGGTGTGAGATAGGGAAAGCAAGTAAGGTAACTTAGTAAATAAGCAAGTAAGTAAAGCAAGTATGGCAATGGGGTAACAGCAGTGGTGGACAGAATAAAGTACATTTACTTGAAAACTGTACTTGAGAGCATTTTTCGAGTAAGTCAGAAAGTAAGTAACTTTTTCAAGTATCTGTACTTGAGTGTTTTTTGGTGTGGGGGGAAACTTGAGACTTTTAATTCACTATTTAATCCACAATTTAAAGCCAAATATTGTGGCTTCCAGTACATTTGTATGAGGGTTGTTGTTACTTGTTATTTTTGAAGTCAGCTGTTGATCTTTTTCTTCTAAAATGTGATTGGTAACATGCTGTGTTCCCTCACAGGTGAAGAATTAATCACAGTACCCACTCTCAACTGGGTTTGATGTAAACGCAGAAATGTCAAAACAAAACCTATCCATTCCATTTTGTTAGTTAAGTGCGAATGACTAACCCTGAGGTAGTAAACACGTTAGTGTAGCATTGTGGTTCTACAAGCAAGTTATTGTATTCATTAGGTGGTTTCTGTAAATGCCTTGTGAAAACAATACAGCAATACGCTGATATTAAAAAGAAAGTGTACTTTTGAGGACTTGAGTACTTTTTAAAAGCACATACCCCAGTGCTTTAACGCAAATAAAAATTTGACTGAGCTTTTTTCACTTGTAGTGGATTAATGTTTAACAAGGACTATCTACATTTTGACTCAGGTAATCAGGTTGTATACTTTGTCCACCACTGATGGTATATATATATTTAGTTGACTATGAAAGTATTAAAAGATAAGTTGAAGCCAGATATTTGGCCTGATGGTGGCAGTACAGGAAAGGTCACCAAGTTGACAGGGTGCACGCTCCTGGTAGCATGAATGTGTTATCAAATTTCATGGCATCCAAGCAATAGGTTTTGGGGTATGTTGCTTTGGGGTAAAGTGTTGAACAGACATACATGCAAACAGATAGACAGACAGGCTAAAATCTGCTATTTATTTTCATCTTAGCATCTTCTTATTTGATGGAACCATGTTACCCTGTGTTCAGATCTTGAGTTGCTGTCTGATACAAGACAGCTGATTTGCATTTCTTGGAAAGGCTGTAAAGATCTGCTTTCTTGCATCAGTCAATTCCAAGTCTCCTTTACATTTGATCAGAAGTCCAGACTTGAACATGAGCACAGCATAGGCGGGGGGGCTGCAACCTCTTGTACTGCTGCTTTATTTGCATGGCTTGGGGGCAGAACCAAATTTAAACGATTTGAACTCAATGTTCTCTCCACCGCCGTGACGAAAGCACCTTCTGAAGCCAGAAAGGTTTTTTCTTGGACTCTATAACTTGAGAACGAGCAGTAGATAGCAGTGGTGATGGAGATGAAGAAAACAGCTGATTCCTGTGTTAGCGAAAAAACCCCAAGGACCATTTAACAACATCACAGGGACCTGTGTCAGTCAAAAAAAACAGGAAAGCAAATTGCAGCAGAGAAAGGAAGAGAAGAGAAGAGAAGAGAAGAGAAGAGAAGAGAAGAGAAGAGAAGAGAAGAGAAGAGAAGAGAAGAGGAGATTAGAGGAGAGGAGAGGAGAGAAGACAGTCTCTTACCTCGTTGACCTGTTTCTTGTCCAGATGGAAGACCTGTCCAGAGCTGGTGGAGGCAATCTCCTCATAAACCTTATAGCCGATATGAGTTCGATCATCACAGTCCCCCGTTAGCACAAACACCACCTACACCACACACACAAACACACACACACACACACAAATAATGATATGATGTATTTGATCATCAGTGATCACTATCATTAAAATTTTGCAAAAAACAAATCTCCAAACCTGTGACTGTTTCTGCTGGATGAGCTGCAGTACATCGTGGGTCAGCTTGTAATCTTTAGATCGGGCATCTGTGAAGACGTAAATGAAGGACCCCGGCAGGGAGATCTCCAAGGCGATCTTGATGGCACCGACGCTCATCTCCGGACAGTCCCCACCTCCCTGGTGATGAGGACGGCGGGATGAGTTCATGGTTGGTTACAATAAAGGATTAACACTCTTCCCTCCTTCAGCAACTACTATTAAGGTGCTCTTGAGCAAGGCACAGTACCCCACAAAGCTTCAGTAGAGCTGCTTCAAGACTGTGGCTACACCGAGCGGCTCCGAGATGTGAATGCGTGTAACTGTGCAATGTGAAACTGCAAGGTGAGGGTGATAAGGGTGAAATACCAAAAGTGTATGCAACAGTATTCCTTTAAGAGGTAAATAACCATGCTTACATTAATTAAATTTTCACTGTAAACAACAAAGGTGATTTGTTTCCTGTCATTGTTGGGTGTTCTGTCTGCAGCTGAACTTTGAAACCTGCAATTCTGTGCAAAATGGCAGCCTCCATAATGATCAATACTTGTTTATCATTTGTCTTCCAGGTTTGATTTTCTGATAAAATAGCTTATCAGTGCAATGCATACTGCAATGGATACTGGCAATGGCTAAAAAAAAATAAAATGTCTAATGGTGCAAAATGAATCTGGATCATCTCCAAAAGCTTGTTATTAACTTTTAAAACTTTACAGGACATGTTTGTGCACAAATTAAATGCACAAAACAGACAGGCAAGGCCGAGACATGACCCGCTTCCAACTTTGGTGATGGAGGTGAAAAATGAAAAAAAAGTATGTGGCTATGTACCCACGCTGTGTCTCTCTCACCCTCTTCATCTACTTTCCTTGTCTGTCTGTCTGTCTGGGAGGTCACAAGGAGCCGTCCTGTGCAGCATTCCAGCAGGCACAGGTCTGTCTGTCTGTCTGTCTGCCTGTCTGTCTGAGGGGACGCATCGCCACAAAGAGGAACATCTGGAATGGAGTGATGCATGATTCCAGGCCGGGCGGGGGGGTGGAATGTGAGGAGACAAGACTCCTCTATCTCTCGCGCTCCCCAACATCTCCCCTCTGGCCAAAACTCATCCCTCTGTTCTCCAACTGCCCCTCAACCCCAACCCCGGTGTGCACTTTTGTTCTCTCTGGCTTAAAAATATGAAGCATTGCCTAACATCACCCTCAAACTCCACGTCCACGTGAGAGCGGAGATCAGAGAGCAACACACTGGCTCCACGATTTATGTGCTCTACCAAACTGTGGTTGTCATTTTGTATTAATTAATATTATGTTAATATCAGTTAATGTTATCTTGTAATATATTAAATCTAGAGACCGATTTCATCACATTTAGCCCCGAGGATTTTATTTCGTCGTGTTTGAGCCAAAAGCTTTTCAGAGGTTGTGCAGGTGAAGAGGTGAGGGGAGGAAAGGCAGGCTTGGGAATGAAGGAGCAAGTGAGAGGAAACTGGATCTCCATGAGGGCTTCTTTGTTACACACAACAATGCACTCACATGCCAAATTAACAGTAGCGCACGCCAAGGATGCACAAGCCCTTGCCAAAGACATTTCCTCAGCGGACAGACCTCTGAGTGCTACTTGTTTCTCTCGCTTTCCCTCCCCCTCTCTCTTTGACAAATTATTATGTTCCGCTGGTACTGCAGATATCAGGGGCATTGCTGTGTTTTTGCACACAAAAACCTGAAGTTGACAATACCCCTTTTGGTTCCTCAGTCCCATTATATATCTTAGCTTGAACATGTGTTTGTAATTGTGCAGGAAAATCAGGCGAGCAAATAAACACAGGTTGCTGCATAGATTTACATGCACAACAGCCAAGGTCAACATATGACCACCTCCAATGAGGATAAAGGAAAAAAAAAAAAAAAATCAAGACAGAAAATGATTTGGTTAGACTTTATTTTGGCCTCTCCAATGTTAATATCCAACTTAATTTGTGTCAGTGTAGTGTTAACCAAACCCAGGTATCACTGTGAGAGCTTTACTGATTTTCATTTTTTCAAATTAGCTTTCTAATGTATCAACGGTCCATTACCAAATGAAATCAAATTAATTCCAGATATAAAATATTTCCCAACAAAAGTTGAGTTCGGTATAAAAGCAAACCAGAGATATGTCTGTTTTTACCCATTTTACTAAGGTTTTTTCTTTAACTGTACATCACAATTTGTATATTTTGTTATGTGTATTTTATTGTACTTCCTGCAGTGTATTGTGGTTTTATGATAAGGACACTGTACAAGTACCAATCTAGGTAAGGCAATGCTATAAACTCTCTGTGCTGCACAATCACTTTCATGCTCCGAATTGAGACTATATTCACTTGCATCGTCCATAAAATTGAATTCAAATAATAAAAATAAACCCCAACTAATGCAAAGCTGGTAAGTTAACTGATAAGTCTACTGATGCTAATGAAGTGTTTACATTGGACAGGTTGACACAAAGTTTAATATCTGCTTGACTCAGCTGTGAAAATGAACTGACAAAGTACTGACAATGAGTTGAATATTAACATTAGGACAGTCCAAATAAAGTCAAACTATTATTTATTTAGAGCAATGAGCTATATAATGACGCACAAACACTTTCCAAAGACTTCTCCCAATCGAATAAACTTGTGAAATTGTACTTTTTTCACAAACTAATGCCTCATTTATTCTTATTCTACCCCCTGCTGCCTTTGATTTTGTGTTCATCCCAGAATTTTTCCAGAAGTCTTATCTTTTCCATCCAGCACAGACCTCAGGCAGGAACACAAATTCACTCTGGCATGACTGGCGTGATGTCTAATATGACTACAGCCAGCGCTTAGGGATTAGCTGCTTTTGCTCAAGGGCAGGTGACCTTAATCCTCCTCGATAAACTTTAGGCTACTGCTGCTTCCTCGGTTTGACGGTGGTGATCTGCTGAACCCACCTGGACGTACAGCTCTCTCAGCTCATACTGGAACTTCTTTGGATCCGTTGTGATGGTAACGGGTCCGATTTCTGCAAAACGACAGCGGAAAGAGAGGAAATGATTAATAAGGGCACAGGCTGAAGTCTGCATCAGACTGAATAATTGAGAACATTTTTGTTGCCTGAATTCTTCTCTTGAACCAAATATTAGTGTTGGCAGATGCTCTTGGATATCAGATTCAAATGTCACAATTTGAACTGGAGTGAGGAGAGTTTCCTGTAAACACTCAGGAAACCAGATATATTAAAGTGACACTGGAAGGGGAAAAAGAGAGAAATAGATTGCTATAAACAGACAGACGATAAAGGAGAATAACTATTAAAGGAGTGAGATGAGACGATGGGAATTACTATCTTAAAACGTTTCAGTAGATAAGTTCTCATGAAATAGTCCCAGGTAATTATCAGCTTCAGCTCCGATCAGCAGAGTGTAAATGAGTCTAATTTGTAACTTGTGGAGGGTACAATAAGGCTGTAGAGGACATGCTCTTCAGATGACACTAGCAATCCTAACCTCAGTGTAACTTTAACCTCAGAGTTACCTTCAGTCTTTAAACCTCAGTGTCAGAGAGCACGCCACATTTCAGTCAGTTTGAAAGATTGTGACACAAAAATGTGGTCCTGGATGCAATCTTCTATCTCTCCCCCTTCCAATCGACAGGATGTTTTACATTTCGGATGACATTTTGACTTTTTGGTTAAAGTTAGGGTTAAGCTTAGGTTTAGGCATAAGTTGATAGAGAAAAACTGGAAGTCAATCAAAAATCCCCTCGCTTTGTTGGGGAAAGATATGTGTCATGGATTTCTGCTGATGCAAACTGTGTCTCCTGCTTTTTTTCAGCCAGTCATCTCAGGGAGAAAAAAAAAACAAAATAAAGGGTAAAACACACTTGCTTGATATAAAAGTGGTGAAAGAATATGCAGCTAGTGGAGCTCATAATGACAAAGGAAAGGGGAGGACTGATTACAGATATTTTTTATGAATGTGTGTTTGGGAAGGTTGGAGTGAATTCTGTCAAAGGCATCCCTGCTTAAGTCTAAAAGAATGAGTATAAAATAACTAAAATGACGCCTCCCTGCTGTCTCCTTCAGATGTCAGCTGTTTGCAGTGAAGTGACGTTTCAGCTCAGGTGTGTCTTTGTGTCTGCGTTCGCCCGGGGTCTTGGCCAGAGTGAGTCTATCTTTAGCCCTGTCATGAAAGAGCGGGACAGCCACAGGAGGCTGGTATGACACCACGGCCTGTGCTCTCTGTACCTCTGCCAGACTTGGGAGTCACTGGCATTTCTCAGCTTACTTTGTTCAATCCATTAATGAGCTGCTAAGTCCTTTCTTAAGTCAAACTGGGTGACTTCAGCCACTGCAGCTGTGCTGTGGATTGAGCCTGATGAGGGGCTGCACACACACAAGCACACACACACATTGCATTTTTGCACATGCAAGCAGATTGGAAAACAAGGGTTCCCTTGTTAGAAGGAGGGCAATTACAAAAGATCCCTGACTTTTGAAAAAGGATAGTTTGAACACAGTCAGCAGGACAGAGCCCAAATGAGACTTTTAGATATATAGGGCTGAACTTTAAATATATACTACTGTTATCATGAGGAGAATTTTCTAGTCTCCCTCATTTGGTATTTTTATATTCATGGGAGCCACAAGCCAACACAACTCTGAATCACATTATGTGGATCTTAAGTGTTACTAATCAGCTGAGGCCACCTAACATCAAGTCATACGTTTGAAAAGCACTGGAAAAAAAACATTCAGTTTCGCAAATAATGTAGATCAAGCACCATGAAATCCAAACACCCAGATTTTGATATCCTCTAAATCCTTCAAGGTAAAGAGAAGGCACATTTGTGGCGATCAAAGACGCTTTCTAAAACTAACATGGAAATGTGTCTGGCTGCTGCGAACGGAACATGGATCTGAGGCCAAACTTTTCAGCGATGGAAAAGCTGACATCTCTTTCCTTATGGGAGAAGTTCCCAGGGTTGTTGGGAGAGCTCTCTGGGCCGTTTTGGCAGTGGTGACCCTGACCACAACCACCCTCCATGCATTAACACTGTGGAAAACTGTGGCTAATACTCGTGAACTCTTAACAGTGTAAGTCAGAATAAATCTAAAGCATCGAGCCCCACTTTTGTAATCATCTTTGACTCTGAAACATCTCAAGATACCTCTCTGATTCTGTAAATTATTATTTTTCTCAATAAAAAAATGTTTATCCAGTGAAATGTGAGCAAACATGCATGCTGTTTTTCAAGATCAAGTTGTTTCTCAATCAGAAAGTAATAAACATTCACGTCTGGGAGCGAGGGTACCTCAAAAGTAGTGTTTAGGACAAGTTTGATGTTGAAACTTTAACTACTGAACGCATTTATTCTTCTGTCTATCACAATGATCCGATTTCTTTTTTCTCTTTGACAGAGCTAGGCTAATGACTCCCATAGACCTCATGCTATGCTAAACTAACACAAAATGCTACCCATAGAAACAGAACAACTGGATGTGCAGAGGTGAAAATGGTATTGAAGATCTTCTCCCATGTCTTGGTAAGTCATGGTATTTTGCCTAAAACGTTGGAGTATTCCTGTAAGGGAGGGGAGAATATTACTCTTTCCACAACCTCATTTTCCCTGCTGGTCTGGGGATTCAAACTGTTAGTTCCATACCTGAAATATGAGCACTTTTAGAGATAAATGGACCGAGGCATTTGGGATAACATAAAGGGTCAAAAGTATTTTCCTTGTGTACCTGTCTCCTCTCCCCTGAGTGTTGTCAAGATATAAAACATTCTAGACAAGAGTGCAGGTTTTCCTTCGTTCTCAAACAAAGGAAACTAGGTTGTGTGACGACGAATAGATTAAAAAGGCTAGATTTTTAAAACAACTATAAAAAATAAAATAAATGAAACATGTCTTGGGGACATGCTCATGTTAAATAACTATTTAAAGCAAATCTTAAGTCAGTCTCTCAGCTGCCACACAGGAAATAGTTTTAATGCTTTCTAACTCATGACAAAGAAGACGTAAGTGGCATAAACATGGCCAAGGGAGTGAACTCAGTGTGGAGGAATGTTCAAAAGTCTGACCAAAAGGGAAAGAAGAGAGAGAAAATAACCACCATAAACAAGCCACAGTGTTAATCTGCTCCAGCCTGCATCGCCATTTGTTTTCTTAATCTTTTAATAGTGGAAGTTGTTGACACGGGCAGAGTGGAAGTAAACAATCCAAAGAAATGACTCCGGTTTCCTCCCTGCCGTTCTCACAACATTCATCAGGTAATGGTGGCTGTACAGCAAATCACGTGCATGCTTAAACACTCACAGAAAGGCTAATGGGATGGAACTAACCGGGCAATTCTCCAAATGCAATCTCAATTTCGTCTCCTGTGACATTCAGGCTCAACCTTTTTTACCAGGAATCACTCCCAAGTCCAAACGAAGTAAACCTCCCTTTTTTTTTTTTTACAGCAGCAGGGAACTCTGAAGCCAATCCATTGAAAGGTCACAGCCAGTAACGTCGTCCAACCAATTAAGACTGGAGCATTGGCAGCGATGCTCAAGACTTTCCAGAGTTTCCCAGGCTTCCACGCTCTGACAATGTCAAGACAAGACAATTAGAAGAGTCACCATAATCCTTAGAGCATACTCCAAACACTGACAAAATTGGACCTGGCAGCGCTCAAGCAGTTTTGGGGAAGCAATGCGGTTTTGTCCTCTGTGCCCGCTTCCCCCAGGACTTTTAGCCACAGTGGGGAGAGGCCATGGAAGCCATCACATTTATAGTCTTGAACATTTGTTTTCATTTTTTTTCTTGCTTGGAGGCGAAGCCCCGGCTGTTCCTAATGCAATATTATGACTGTCTATATAGGCTTAATCACAGAGCTCCACCAAACCTGTGCTGTGACAGTACAGACCGACAGGAACCTCTGGAGTCAGCACTTTACAGCTCAACTTCAGAAATGGCTGTGTTATTTTGTTCCATATACACACTTTGATAGATTCAAGAGCCCAGAAAAAGTATGTTCATGAACAGAGTGATGCATATGCTCTATTCATTTTGTAGCTACATCCGCACAAAGCCTTAACAGGCTTCAGTATGATCACCTAGTGTAAATAGGTAAAGGTGCATTATGCAAAACTGAGGAGGGTGAGGAGGGGGTTATATGTGTGTGTGTGTGTGTGTGTGTGTGTGTGTGTGTGTGGTGGTTGTTATCATTGGAATATCAATGACACCATGTAGACTCAAGCGTCAAATTGTGTGTTTACTCCAGTTTTTTGTAGTCTAAATGGTCCTCACTTCAATCAACCATCAGTCATTTTATAAAGCACCTTTATCTGAAAAAAAAAAAAAAAAAAAAAAAAAAAAAAACAGGCTGGTATTTGAGATTACAGAGCAAGCCATCACGTTGTCCCATGCTTACTCAGGAGATGAGATCTCAGTGTTAGATATGGAAATCTCATTGTCTTTTACCCCCAGAGAGACGCAGTAAGGTTACTCAACATGTAGCTGTTGCAGCACTAAACAGAAACACAGAGGCTGTAAACACTGTTTTCTGTCATTCTGCTGACTCAGTTGAAAAGCTGCCAGAATGAGAGCGGCTGCTGTCCTGACCATCAACTACAGGGGATAATTCACTTAATCAGCCCCACTGAGAGAACACATGTGAGACAGCAGACTGTGTGTTTAGTGTGCCTCGGTGAGTGTGTAGCGCATGCACACACACACACACACACACACACACACACACACATAGACACATGCATGTATTTACATCTGCGTGCACATGCTCATACGCATATGAGCAAACATACTTGGAGACATATGTGAGGTGCTTTGCTGCACACAAATACTTTTACAGGTTAAAACACTTGCACATGCATCAATGCACACACAAACACACACACACACACACACACACACACACACACACACACACACACACACACACACACACACACACAACTAAATACAGCAGGTGAAATATGTCAAACGGTAATTGGGCTTTACCTCAGCTTGAGTTACCTTCAGTCTTGGTAAGTGTTATTATGTACAATTATTAGTGGTGTCAAATTATCGCGTTAATTGAGATTAATTAATTACAGTCATATTTAGCGCGTTATGTTTTTTAATCGAGTTAATCTAATTTTTAATCTCTATCTTTACTTTTTGTGTTTGGGCTTGTTTAGCATAAGCTGATAGGCTCCTATTGTCAGGCCCGAACTGTACATCGGGAGATTTCCCGAAGCGCCGGCCTGTCACTGGCCCGGTGGCCTGCCCGTCTTTTTTTTTTTTTTTTTTTTTTTTAAACAGGTCGCCGGGCAGGCCAATCAGCTGTCGGTCCGGTCCGGCTGGCCTCACCAGTCTGATCTTTTTTTTTTTTTTTTTTTTTAAGTCAGAGAGACAGGCCAGGCCAATCAGAGGCCAGCAACCTGTGAAGAGGTCAAGACATGATTGGTTTGTTTTGATTAACACCCGCCCCAACAGTCCGAGTCCGTTGTAAACAGGCAGCATGTTGAGGAGGGGGTGTCGCGACTCGTGTGTGTGTGTCTGACTGTGGAGGAGAGGAGAGGAGAGGAGAGGAGGTGGAAGAAAAGGTTGCGTGATCGAAGTTTATACATTACCGTATTTATCCGAATATAAGACAATATTTTTTCCATTGAAAATGCCCTGAAAAAACGCCCTCGTCTAATATTGGGGGTCTAAGCGAATACACATGTATTGTGCATATGTAAACCAGTCGGTAGGCTCGCCTGATGCCGCGATTACCGGCGAATGGCCGCATTGCGCAGTCATTGCAGCCGCGTATGAACAAAAATTGATGTGGCAGTAGGCTATGTGTGCGCCGCTCACCTGTCAGATCCGGCAGACCAGACCCGGTGCCGCGCCTCGCCTGATGCCGACCGGTGGCTTTTTTATTCAAACAAGATTTTGTCCATATAATTTTTTTTTTTTTTCCCAAAAAAGTGTCTTGAAAAAGAGGGGTCGTCCCCCCGACCCGCATCGGACTGATCTGCTACAATAATGTAATGAATTTAAAGGGAAATACCTCAAGTTGAGGGCTTTTCTCAGCAATTTTAGGTGAGATTAAAAAAGAGATTAATTAGATCAATTAATTACAGATCATAATTAATTAATCTCTCAATTTTTTTAATCTCTTGACACCACTAACAATTATTATTCTCTTTGGAACAGGCAACACAATCAAATGAGTCTAAACACAATGACTGCAGAAAACACTGTGTAAGACTATTTTACTGCTTGATTGCTAAATTCTTTCTTTCTTTCTTTCTTTCTAAATTTGGTCAAATTGGCCAGCTTTACTGTCAGACACCAGGGGTGAAATAAGCCTCAGTCTACCAAACAGGAAATTATACCCTCATGAAAGAATAATTCCTACTTTAACAGCTTCAAAAGAGGTGCTGTTTAAAGTGAGAAAGCAGAATGGAGAAGATGAAGAAAAAAACACAGAAAAATAACCCCTATTTATTGCAAATAATGTAGTGTTGTTTCTGATGCTGACAGTGAAGAGCCTGTTACTGAACATTATGACCACACTTGTAATACTTGTAATTATTGCAGACCTATATCATATTATTAAAAAAAAAAAAAAAAAAAAACTGTCTCTATCTGGGTGCATGAAACATTTTCAGTATTACAGGTGTGTAATGAAACATTCAATGATATATTCAAACACATAATCAGCCAGACAATAATGAGAAACCTGAATGAGCTCAATCAAGGAAAAACACATGAAAAAGACATGGGCTTCTAAATTAATTAAATAAAATAACACTTGAGTGATTACACTGAACGCACACTGAATCCTCCGAAGTGATGCATGCCAAGCAACAGTTTTAACGATGATTTTATTTTAACATTAAATCAAATCAAATGCATTATAAACACTGTTTGTTTTGTTGTTGTTGTTGTTGTTGTTGTTTTTTTGCTAAAATGGTTAATATTTTGCCAGAGTCCACTTTTATTCTACTAGTTAGTTTATTTGTTCTACCTCACTAGTTAGTATTGTGCCATTTCTCTGCTAGTTAGTATTATGTTGGAGAGATTTGTGCCTACTAAAGTATTGTAAACTAACTACTGCAGGCTCTGCAGGTTTATTTATGCGTGTGTACAACCTAATTGATAACCTAACTATAAATCATTCATAGACCATTTACAAGGATAGTCTTCTCCATAGTGTAGAAAACAGCTCACAGAAATCAACCTCACTACTAAAGACAAAATACTTTGAGCCAAAGTATTTTGTAAAGACAAGACACTTTGGGCGGCTGCGCAATACAGGCTCTATCTCGCCTCACTTGCTTTTTATCCCTCTCTTGCTCGACTAGTCTCTATTCTTTCCCTATCTCCTAGCATTAACTCCTTCTCTCTGAACCCTCTCTCTGTCTGACTTCACCAGCTGCTGCCTAATAACTGCGGTTTAGCCCGGAGCGACAGAGCTGACAACAGCCGTGCTTTCAAACCACTACAAACCTAAGCTGTGATGGAAACCTTTCCCCAAAACAGAAGACACAGAGACAAGGACCACCACCGCTCAGTTAATCTCCCTGAGTTGCAGGGCTGCCTCTTCTGTTTCACTGCACTTGACGCAATTGGATGTGTCTCGGGACGATGGGCCGCAGAGCCGCAGATCCCTAATGATGGCACCCGTGGGCTTGGGCGATCACACGCAGACATGCAGAAGTGCACACACGCATGCTTGCCAACAACAGACATACCCGCTCATTCAGATATGCATGTGCATTTTGGCATGAAGCTCCTAACCCTAACCACCACATACACACACACACACACACACACATACATCCAGTAAGACCCAACCAACATGCACACCACACACAGGCATGTAATCCCTCCCAGATGCATGGGCTGACAGGCAGCATGTTCCAGAGACAGACGACAGCACAGAGGATCACCGCTGCAGGAGACACAACACAGAAGAGGATACCACCTGAGGGAAAAACTCTTAATTATCTGTGTTTGTGTGTATGTGTGTGTGTGTGTGTGTGTGTGTGTGTGTGTGTGTGTGTGTGTGCGTGTGTGCGTGTGTGTGCGCATGTATGGGCATAAGCGCATACTTTACCTGAGTGTGAGTGCATGCAGGTGTGCTACAGCCCCAGTCACTTATTTTTAAAACTAGTTTTCAATTAAATCAGCTGTGTATAGGAGATTTATGGTACTTCTACAGCACTATGACCACATTCACATACTTGTACTAAAGGGACATTTCATGAAATTTCAATCTCACGCATTAGAACAGCTTTGTCTGATTTCTGAGAATTGTCTACCTCATCCCAGGTTTAGAAACAAGATGCCAGATTAATGTACAGGATGAAATATAAAATATGGCAGTCATTCATGTGACAACGCCATTGATGTTTTTCTGGAGATATAGCTATATATCTCCAGTTCTGTTTTTTGTCCGTTGAACCGTGTTAGGCTGTGCATAGCTTGTCTTGGTTATCTACTTTTTGTTGTTTGTGTTAAAGCATTTCATGCAAGTAACACAAATTCCCTTGCTGTAGAAGTACTGTAAATTTCAGCACCAGTATTCTCCTACATAAATTAAGCTAGTGAGGAAATTTGTTAGATAATAAAATTTTATTTAACTCACCAGAATAGACAGACATGACTCACTAAAATTATCCCAGGAAATAGCTGGAGTGGTTAACAAAACCCTTGCCAAAAGTGTGACTCAAGAAAAATGCATAATATGTGTCGGTAAAGGCCATCTGTTTGTTATTATTGCTTAGCCGTCTTCGTAAACATCATCAGAAATGCATAATAGGGAGTAATGATAAGGGAGTGAACAATGATTTAAGCTTGTTACCGCATACTTTCTGCTGCTCCATTCACATCTGGTCTGGGAAGAAGTGGGGTCATAAGCAATGACAGCAGCAGACCCAAAATAGATCTCTTTTGTTGAGTTGGGGATGCATATAAACACTGTCAGATGTTGGCAGCCAGGGCCTTTAGTCTAATTCTCACCACAAGCTCAATACGAGTGGATCTGATGTGCGGATCTGCGAAATTTCTATGAAGAAACACATAAAAGAGGGCTGAGTGGAATCGATCGTGTGTGGTCGCGTGACCACCTAGACTCTGAGTCTGAATGCCGGCCACAAGACAAGAGCACAGACAAATAAGGGAGGAAGCAGGGCAAAAGTAAAGTATCAAATGATCAAATTTATTGCTCAGAACTATTTGACAAGAAGTGTGTCAAAGTGTGGCGGCTGTAACTGAGCCTACATGTTCAATCTCAGTCATCTGCAAAACTGGTGCATTTTAAAGAAAAGCCTTTGTGTACATTACATGTCCAAGCTTTATGCACACAGCTCACATTGCATGAGAGCAGATGAGTGTGTGACATCTATGTATAAACTAAATGTCTTGCTTTGAATATATTCTAGAGCATTCTCTCAAATCTAATAGTGGACCTGTAGAGGATCCAAAGATGAGCGCAATGAGGAAAAATTCTCAGACACTGACCCTGTCTGACCCGTGGCTTTTGACTTTGAAGGTCTGTCAGCGATGCACTTTTCCACTCTATGGTCTGGATATTGTCTGGACAGGGTTAACAATAGGGAAATCCAGCTGGAACACATTAGTGGGTGTATCCATGTCTCTTTCCTATCTTTGCCATAGGTTAACAATGGATGGATGGATGCTGCCGCTCTCAAAAAAGAGACTGTTTAATGAACAACAGGCCCGGCAAAAATCAATTTGTTTGACAGGCATGAGGAGAAAGGAATAGGAAATAGTAAAGAAGGATAAAAAATTGATGAAAATGAGAAAGGGAAAATGGATGAAGGGACAGTGATTGAAGGAGAATATGTTGTCCCAATATCCTGAAAAGGTTTGGTTGAATTTTATAATTTCCAACCCATATTCATTAGTCAAAAATGCTGTCGAGTCTTATCTCAGCAGCAACTCCCCATTTTTACACTGAAGTGCTCGTTTCTATCAGACCCTTCACTTAACCTTCTTCTGTTTCCATCAAAATATCAAATGATTGATAGTGATGTTTCTGGGTCAAGCTGTAAACCATCTTCCTACATAAACTTCACCTGTGAAAAATGTGAAGTGTAAAAACAAACAAGTCACGGTCATAAATTCAAAAGGAGTCCCACCGACAGCTAGTGTGGTTATAACAACATCTTACAAAACCAAACCGCTTGCAAAACTAACCCCGCCTTTGGTGGGCCGAGTTGCACAACATAGCGCTTACCCATAGTGCCTTAGTGCCTCACAGCAGAGGCAGGTGAGACAGGTGCTCATTACGTTGCCTTGACAACGGAGGTAGGGATGAGAGGGGGGATGGTGAAGAGGATGAAAAGGACAATGCTGTGGCCTAGCGAGGGATCAGTGTGTGTCCTTGCTGTTATGTGTCTTTAAATGTCTCTCAGTGCCATTGAATAAACAGGAGCTTGGACCCCCATTGCAGAAAAAAAAGCAAAACCTCTGCAATTTGGCTCTAAAATTAAAAATTAAAAATGAATTAAATTGTGCTTTCAAAAGCACAAATGACATTCATGATGATATTCATGTTCCTTTACAGGTAAGCAAAGGTTTTAAAACAAGTGCACCTTTTATTTCAACGTGACGCCTGCGTGACCAAGTTTATAAAGTCATTTTCGTTAAAGATCTAGTCTGAGTCTTGAGGAAAACTGGATGTAATTCAAACAGCAGGCCAAATTTTGAAACCACAAAACGACAGATCTTGTGACCGTATATTTTGTAAGGCCAGTGGTGTTATCCCAGGGAGCTCAGCAGGAACTGAGTGGTGTTTGTGCTTAGCGTGCCTCTTTTGTTTTACTGAGGAAATTCTAATAGGGTGTGCTGGAACAGACAGAGAAACCTCGAATGCTGCAGATCAGTGCCGCCGCCGACCACACACACACACACACACAGATACACAGGCTCGCTGCTATCTGTCACAGAACCACAAGCATCGACGGGCTATATATCTGTCCCCTTTTGCATCAGGATACCCGACTACCACAAACACACGCCACATCAGGGGGCAGCAGGGCAGAGGGCGCTGGACGGGCTGACCTTCAGCCTCGCAGCCTGTAACTCTCAGATTCCTTCGACATTTGCCTCAGTTAAAAACCTCACAGGAATTCATGCAAATCAAAATGCGAAGCCGCTCTGTTGCTTCATCCCCACTTTTCTCATCCCTCGTTCCCTCTCCTCCTGCCTCTAGCTCCCTATCTTTGCCTCCCTTCCTCTGGTCCAGACGCTGACGTGTCGAAAGAGCGGGGACTTTTGCAGTCTTTCAGGAAATGTTTCAGCAGTGCACACCAGGCTTCTCTGGAGGAGGGAGAGAGCGAGAAGCATGGATGTGGAGAGAGGTAGACGAGAGGATGAGAGGACAGAAACAAAGGAAAGGAATAGGATGAAGAAATAAACAACATGCAATGGGCTCCAGGCAAAAACAGGGAAAGAACATGTAAGTAAAGAAAATTAAAAGAGGGACAGAGGGAAACCACACTGAATTCAATATGTGCCTAAACTGTATCCCTAAATATCCTTCTATATACTGTCCCTCAAATGCAAAACACACACACAGACACACACACACACAATTGCACACATGTACATATAACACAAACATTTAAACCACAGGAGCATTTTTACGGTCCAAAAGTACATGTCATTCTGCACACGCCAGCCCCGTTGAAGAAACCATACACATGTTTTGACTAAAACGTACATGAACAGCTTACAAGGTAAAGCAAAAAAAAAAAAAAAAAAAAGCCTCTGAAAAGGCAGCCAACATGAGGTCATGTCATACCAAGCCATGGGAATGTTCGACTTTGGCACCGGATCGACATGGAGGTAAATCTAATGTGTTCCAAATGAGTCCGCCAGATTCCAAAGTATGATGAAAAACAATGAAATCAAATGAATCTGTGCTACAAAGTCCTTTAGGAAAAACTTCTCCCTCACAGCTAATGTCTAGACATCAATCTTCAGACTCTAAATTGACTATAAAATGCTGATTTGAGGAAAGCCCTTGTTGAAGGGGCAACAGTAAAAATACTGGGGTTACTGCTTATTATTATGGGTAATAAAGCACTTAACTTGCTGACTGGCAAAAACTAACATGTATGTCTGCAGTTGGTATAGCTGAGCAATAAGCAGCTGGAAACTATCTTTCTGCATTCCAGGGCAATGACTTTCAAAGACTGGTTTGGGACCCAAAAGTTTGTTGTGGGTGCATATAAAAGGGGTCAACATATTATTTACAAAGATATGATGTTTCAGGAACAGGAACCGCATGCAGCAAAGATAACATTTAAAAGCTGCTCCCAACTTTGCATCATCAACAAAGGGCAACCAGTGGCGACTGTTACCAGAATCACTTGACCTGCAGAATCACCTGACTCGCCTCGGGTCTTCAGCCCTCATAAATGAATGGACTTGGAGTGACTGGCTGCTTATGGCGTGGACACATGGTAAGAGTTAGAGATAGGTCAGGTAAACATGTCTGCCCTCAGAACAGGAAAAAACACCTCAGACATGCGGCAAAACACACACTTATGAAACACAATTCATGTTCCATAAACACACAGAGGGTAAGGGTCAGATTCCTCTGTGATGCCTTCAAACACAGCTTGAGTTCAGTCTCAACTTGTCACATCTAAATCACTGATGCACCTTTTTGGATGCAATTTTTTTTTATCTGCTGCTGAGTAATAATAAATGAGATTCATGAACTGGTATGAATAAACAATTACATATATCCATGGCTTCTACCATTTCACATTCAATTTACACTCGGTTAGTTTGTCTCCACGACTTCCCTGAGGCCAAAGTGGCCGCAATTGCTTTCCATTCTCTAATCAACCTGTCCCTTAATCAACTGCCACAGTTAGAAGAGGATTGAGTAGATGTTCATAGTGTTCAATTACCCTCTTTTTCTTCATTTCTCCGCTCTTTTAAGTCTCAAATCATTTCCAGACATGGATCATACCGTCATCCCCCCTGCAGCTGTCTGGTCACCCATCTGAAGCTCCTGCACAATTGCTCCAGTCATATCCACCAGTGCTGTCTCAAGTTCAGCTCTGACTGTTCAAACAGCGTCCTAAGGGATGCTGTGACCTCACCAAACCAATCCAAGGATCAATAATCATTTATTGTCAATCCAAAACATGCAGGACGCATCCAGATCAAGAAGATATTTATTGTCCAATCATAATAAAGAATAGAGGCCAGACAACACTGGCAAAGAGCTCCAAAGGTCAGGGCACAAGAATCCTCGTGACCTTAGGATGAGTCTTGGAATTCAGCACAGTTTGGAAAACAAATGCAAAGCCTAGAGGTGTCCTGACATGGTCGAAAAGACAAGGTTAACATTGGATGAATGGCTTCAAAAAAGGTCTTTCATTCCATATGGATTATTGTAAAACACTGCATCTAAAGGTCAAATAATCTATGAATTACCTAAATGCCAACAACATCCTTTAACCACAATTAGCCTTGCAATTGCTACAGCTTGTAGTCGTAAACTTGCAAAAGCCAAAGCAGAGTGGAGAATATTTCAAGTGTTCCTAAAGCGGCCCTCAGGTATGTGCAACCTTCCAAGATGAAAGGCAAGTGGATAACCCCTGAGCACCGATTACAAAGCTAAATGGAGTTGAAAACTGTGTTACTCAGAGCGCCGAGGGGCACTTCAGGGGGTGCGCGTACAGTCCTAAAAATTAAAGGCCATTTTAATATTCTAGGGCAGGCCTTGTGGAAGATGAAACATGCAGAGATGCATTGTAGTCCGCCACAGTCCTCACTCTTCCTCTGATCCTCTAAAAACCTCCACCCCTCTCTTTTGGCATTCCTGCCTAATAGCATCATTATTGACTCTGTCCAGCTAAACGCAGGCCCCTTGTAATCTCGCATGGGTGGGGCAGTTCAGCTAAAAAAAAAAAAAAAAGAAAAGAAAAAAGTCAAAAAAGTAGGGGGAAAACAAAGGAAAGAGGGGAGGGAGAAAAAATAATGCTCAGTGCTAACAAAGGGAGCTTGTAGATGAGCGTCTTTGATCATCATCTCCTCTCATCATCTCCTCTCATCACTCCACACCCAGGGCTTTGGTCCATCTCCTTCTAAATACAGATGACTGGCAAGGAGTGAGTAACAAGGCATGCCAATAACAGTGGAACCACTCTTGAGAGCACATAGCTGAAACAAGCGCTATACCAATGAAACAGCAGCATGGCTCCTCCAAGGCGCTGCTGATTTAACTTTGAGAATATCAAAGATTTAAGTCCAACTCTGTTTATGTGAGCAGCCAGTCAGTCGCTCTGTCTGTAGTTCAGGCTCTTTCTACTTGGTTTGGGACTTTCAATATGCAAACAGATGCTCACAAGTTGTAACTATGGCTATATCTGTGTATACGTGTGCGTGTGTGTGTGTGTGAGTGTGACTGTAAAGGGCCTGCCAGCTCCCCCACTGACCCAAGTCACTGCGCTCTGACCCATCTCAACCTCAACAAATAAAACACACACACACAAGCATGAACAAGACACACACACACACCCTCTCTCAGCAAGGTGGTGTTTATGGGGAACAGCATGCGTGTGTAAGGACGTCAGCAGAGAAAATTGAGAGGAGAGCGAGGTAGAGCCTCAATGGACACTGGAAACTAATTTGGGGGCCCAAAACACCCTCGCCCTAGCCCACCCCACTCCTTGTCAGCTACGCTCTCTACGCACAA
Organism: Myripristis murdjan; assembly: GCF_902150065.1. Classification (NCBI taxonomy): domain Eukaryota; kingdom Metazoa; phylum Chordata; class Actinopteri; order Holocentriformes; family Holocentridae; genus Myripristis; species Myripristis murdjan. Next base: position 22,927,644 of record NC_043983.1, on the reverse strand, counting down.
GAGCACATTCTTCACACTTTCTGGAGTTAATCCATTGACACTGAATAGTAAACAAAGTCTGACATTATTCCTGGGATATAGGCCACATTTCCTGGTTTGAGGAAGGGAGGGGGTGCTCTGAAATAAAGTTTATTTGGCTGTAAATTCTCAAATAAGCGTTCCAGGAGTCCAGAAAGTCTGTTTGCAATACAATTGTCCAGCCTCAGATGTTGCAGCTTAACTGTATTGCAGATTGATGTCAAACTGAACAAAATAATAAGAATAAAAGATTTTCAAACCGTTTTTGAGTATGTAAATTCGTTATCATTATACTCAGATACAGACTGAAGACAAGGTTTTCTGGCCTACATCCAGAGCACAGAGATGCTCATGCTACGTTTTGAACTGTCCATATAACAATGGTGGATGTTTTAGATTTTTATCTTTTTTGTAATGTGGAGGTGGATATTCTCGAGTTGATCTTCCCTTTAAGTGAATGTCATTTTGAAATGTAGCCACTCTTTGGGACAGCAGTGTAACCGGGGAACCCCACTTCAAAGTTTCCATAACAATATCAGTGTCCTGGTGCCGTGGGCTCACATTATAGAGCTAAACACACAACCCCTGTGCCTCAGTTAAATGACTTGTGAAGTATCCTCTTGCTTTCTTTCTTTCTCTCTCTGCAGGATGGAGAAAAAAAAGAAGGAGGGGGGGCTTCCTGAGTGCTCTTCCCACACAAGCCTGACCCCAATATCCAGGCATCCTCCTGACACTCTTGCACAGACTAACACACAAACACACACACACACACACATGCACGGAAAACACAGATACACACACGCACATTACTGTGTTTACTGTGTCAGATTGCAGTGTAAATAGCGGGGTGGCTCTGGCCTCCGATTCAAAGGCAGCCAAATCAAACAGGAGGCCCTGCGTTATCGCTCCGGGTCGGATGGAAAGCAGCGAAAATGGATCCATATCAAACTGGAATGAGACCTGAATAAAAGGCTTTAGAAAAACAAAGCTGATTCTCCTCAAGGATCTGGAGCATTGTCAGGGAGAGGCAGAGAAACAGAAAAAGAAAGACAGGGACAGAGCAACATTTGGGGAAGTGTTCAGCGATCCAGCGCTTGCAGTGTGCTGTGCTAATCATTCCTCTATCCCCTGGGGGTTTTTGGAGAACACATTCTGACATCCTCGTAAACATTTAAAGGAGCTAGTCACTGGAGCAGGGAGCGTCACTTGCTGGTGAGGGACAAGCACACAGACATAGACTTTGTAAGCGAAAGACAAAGCCGAAGTCATGCGCCAAACTGTTTCAGTTTCAGTCTACTAAAAGAGGAAATTCCCGTCATACTAATTATATCAAATGGGGGTAAAGTTTGCTAGGGAATAAGCCTTCAAGTTAGATAAAGACTGCTTACAATCACACTATTTAACTGCCTTTATCGAAGATATTGCATATCACAGCTTTTTTTATTATATGCTTTTGACCTGTGGTTTACTTTCTCCCCAGAGGGATATAATAATGGATTCATCATTTGTTATACTTATATATACAGAGTGTTCTTTTTTCTTAAATATATTTATTATTCTAGGCACAGAGCTGGAGGCATGAAGCTCTATGATTGAGGAATTGTGCCTCTTAAGAATTTGTGACATGCTGAAATTTAGCAGAAGAGAGCAAACATCTGGAATAGGGATCTCTCTCCTCACCACAGATCACCTCTCTCTCTCTCTCTCTCTCTCTCTCTCTCTCTCTCTCTCTCTCTCTCTCTCTCTCTCTCCTGTATTCAGATCTCTTGTTTAAGCAGCCCAGTTGGTCTCTGCTGAGTTTCTACTGTTGCAAAGTTACTAGGACAGTTACATTCAAGTTAAACTGACTTAACTTTAAACATATAGTATAAAGGTGGTGTCACTGGATCCAGACACTGTTATGTATTCTGTGTACTGTAATGTATTTCTATTTCCTGAGGGCTATCCTCTGAATTGCTTTGACAAGTACAGCATCCTACAATATATTTTAGACGTATATAATGCAAATATCACATAACAAGCAGAAAAATCCTGGGAATATTATTGTGATGCAATAATAATACAGTTGGTCATATTAAGTTTGGAAGAGTTTGTTTCCTTGTTCCCTCATTCCTCGCTCTCACTGTCCCTATCGACCTTTTGTAAGCTCTACCGTGGTGCGTTTTTGGAGTGCGCACCGGGTCCTGCGGCACATGCTCTCGCCGCGCTCTGCTGCGCGCTCCCTTGTTGATGTTGATGATGGAGCGTTTCCGCCGGCGGATACCTTCCACTTCTCACCTCCACATCAGCACACAAACACAGTCATGCCATGACAGCAGCATTTGTTGACGTCTTGTGGAGCAGGTGAGTGAGCTCTCGTCCTTCTCAGCGGATTGTAATTACAGACTCGCTTCGACTGGCATTTCAAACCGTAAGGTATGGCAAAGGCCCTGCATCTACTGTAATCTGCCACCGAAGCTGTCACAAGTTTTAATCGACCAATAGAGAGTTGTAGTTGGGTTACTGGTAGCATACAAGACTATTATTTGGCCAGATGTATGCCCAAATACACAGATGAGAAAAATGGTCCTATGCACCTTTAATCTATGGGCCAAGGTTATTGTTAAATAGCTCAATGATATATTCTTCAGGTTTTAGTTCCTCCGAATGAGAGAGCACCGAGGAGAGTGATGATAATCATCAAGCTGCACTGCAAACCCCAAGCCACACACTAACTCAAGCGGAATGCTAATGATAGTGACCGCCAGGCTGAACATCTGTGTGAGGAGACAATATCCCCCAGAATCCCTGCTCTGGAGGTGTGAGGAACATTAGGCTTTCAAAAGGCGGAGTGTGAGCAAACTATTAGATTTCTCACATCTCTGTTTGCTTTTGTCTCCTGAGCAAAGAGTAAAGCATGTTCACACAATCCTGTAAGAGTTTACAATGAAGAAATTATGCAGAGAAGCATGCGCAATGAGGAAGTTGTAAAAGTGATCCAGTCTGTCGGGGACACAACTGTTCATTCACTGTTGAGTCAGTGAATCTGGTCAGTAAAATTGAACTGTCAGTGATATGTTCATTGCATTACCTGGGTCGTGAAAGGGGACCAGGGCGAAGTTGTACAGTGGTCTGTTTGGTCTGCTTAGGGACGTTTCCAAAATCTTGGACGCACCCTCGATGACCTGGACCAGGTCGTCGTACATGGAGCCAGTCACATCAAAAACGAATGCCAGGGTGGATGCGCCCTCCGGGATTTCCTCCTTTGTGGCCCCAGTGTCTTGCCCGACGCAACTCGCCACTGACAGAAAAAGGCACAGCCACACGAATCTGGTGCCCATTTCAGATCCAGTTGTCTTCTCAAACAAAGTTCTCGGGTGTTTTGTCTCTCTGGCCAATCGGAACCTCAGGGTGAATCTCCAGACGTGGGTAGAGACATCTGGCTCAAAAATTTCTGCCTCAAACGTGCCTGAAAATGATCTACCAAAGAGCACACCATCAGCCAAAAGGGGGGAAATAAAAGAATCCCCTGTTGGCGCTGCTGCTGCTGCGCTGGTGCGCCTCAAAGTTTTGTTCTGCGCTCTCTGTGCACGGGAGCTGTAGCCTCGCGCCTCTCTCTCTGAAGTCCTTTAATTCAAAACTGCTTGTCTGCTTTGAAGGATCTGCCGAGTCAGGGGCTCTTGTACAGCGCTGGGATACAGAGACCACCTCTCAGCTGGGCAGAAAGGCTCCAAGAACAAACTACTGACTTCATGCAGGAGAGCAGCACTCTGATTGGACGAGATATTTTGGGGGACTTCAAGGGACCCCGTGCGTGAAGACCAGAATTTAGTCTTAGGGGCCGACATACAATGATATAGTAAGTCTGTGGCGTTGCTCCACTGCACAGGTTTTAATGTTATATGCTATCACATATTCAACACCATTCAACATTCACACAAAAATGCGAAGTTACACGCAAAGTTAGTAGTCAACATGCTATGGCTCCTAAAGGTTTATTGAGAAAGACTGAGACATTGATTGAATCTAGTACAGAAATGCAAACACAGAGCAAACATGTCCGTAGCGAGCTCTACACTACAGACATACTTGAAGGACGAAATACTCTGCAAATGTTTCAGAGCATGAGACAAGAGCAACCAAAAGAAAGCTCTACAGTTACTCCTGTCCGACTCTCTGTTGCCATCTAGGGGTTGTAAGTTGACTTCACATTCACTCACACATGAACTGAATAACGTAATATTACTGGCACCTTTTTAGTGAATCTCCACATGATAAGAGCAGTGAGAGTTGGACTGTCTTGTTAGTTTCCTGGGCTGAACACTTAGAGGCTCCTGCTCTAAAGGGAGATGTGCACACCAGTCCTTTTGAAGAGTTTTGGTGTGAGTCCTGTTTAAGCCTCAAGTTGCTTTGTGCAGGCCAAGGGGTATTAGACTATGAAATGCTTATTTTGGTGATTCCTCTCAACAGTATATCAGAAGAATAATGCTGACAATACAGAGAATAAAAACAAAACAGACTATATAAACAGTATGGTTGTATATAAGACATATAAAATATGCATGAAGCATACATCTCTGCTCAGGGTGGGCAAGTAGTTGTATGTATTTGTGCAGCATGAATTATGCAGAATGCCCTGGAGTGAGACAAATAGTACAGGAGAGAGAATCTACATGAAATGTAACATAAGACAAAAGTATAAATTAGAAAAGACAATAGTGGCATTCTAAGTGTCACTGATTGTTCAAGTGTGGGAGAAAAGTTAAAGTCACTTCAAGAGTTCTGTGGCCTAGAGTTGGTGTAAAAACAACCACAACAGTAACCATTTTTATTTGTGCAGTACTTACCAAAATACAGTTAAAAGATTTACAAGCGACTGAATAAATCCAAAAAGTAAATAATAAATAATTCATAAATAAAAATATTATACATATAAACAAACTGAGAAACATAAACATATACAATGAAAAGGTGAAATATCAGTTAATGAAATATTATTGGTCAAATGCAGATCTCTAAAAATGAGATTTCCTTGATTTAAAGGATGATATTATTTACCCATAAGCTCAGTAAATATGATGGTATCGGTCCAAATTCAACTGAGACTTTTGGCATTTAAGGCTTCAGATTGTGATTGTCTAAGGGGTTAAAAAGCTTGATACACAGGACCATGTTATCTTTTAGGAAAGTGGTGAGCCTCCTTTCCATTATTCTAGATATAGAAGAGGGATAACAGGAAAAGATGGCAAAGTGTGGACTGACTTAATGCATTATACTCAATCACACAATCATACATGAATTTGCCAGTTCAACAGACAATAAAGTTGTGCCACATTAAAACATACTAAACAATTAAAGTGGATTCATTTGAAATGAGAAGTCATGTCTGATATCATAGGCAATACTAAAGCCAGTCGTTGGAAGCCAGTGTTTGCTTTATTTATTTGTTTGTTTGTTGGTTGGTTGGTTGGCTTATCCCTTCATTTAACAAGGAAGGTCCCATTTTAGATACAATATCTCTTGTGACTCCTGGTGAAGGAAACAGAAAAAAACTTCAGTTACACATAAAAAAAATCATAAAACAATTGAAAGGCTCTAAAGAAGTGCAGTTTGTAATATTTAAGTCCATAACGCAGTTCACTTCAAGGCAGAACCAGGTCAGGGCTATCTGAAACAAGAGCAAGTTTCCTGTAAAATACTCTTTTAAGATATTAATACATGTATTTAAAGCGGGTAATGTTACCAGGTTTGAGTTGTTTTGCAGCTCGTTCCATGCCAAAGGTGTATAGAAAGGCTTTACCGAGCTCTGATTGCACCTTTGAGAGACTTAAAAGAATCTGACTGGAGGGTCTAGTGTTGCGGTTACCTATGGGAACCTTTGCATGGTAAAACTTTCTAATGACTGAAGAATTTAGTCTACACATTCCACCGCTGGTTTCAGCTCTCCTGCACTTTTTGGATAAAACACAACTTTTGAGCTCAAATATCATTTCCTGTTTACTTTTCAGTTATCCTATTCTCATTCCCCCCCAATAATCCCAGTCTCTTGACCCCTGTTTTAACATTCATCAATGCAAAACCATTAAAGCCAGTGAAGTGCAGAGGATTTCCTTATGAGAGATTGCACTGACAGAGGCTGTGTAGAGAAGAACACATGCCACACAATCCCGACCAATTTTAAAGTTAGCATTGGCACATAATATACCTTATTTGACCTAATTAAGCATTATTTCTCTCTCAGCTGTATATGTAAATTCTGGATGTGATATTGTGATACAAAGTAGGATGGAATGACTGAGCCCTCTAATACTCCCTCTAATACTGAAAAAACTAATGTGATTATTCCACATCATGGCTTTGCCTTATAGGCTTTACTGTAATAGGCTTTTGAGTGCATTGGCTATCTGGCTGGGAAATCATTGTTCATGTTTTGTTTCTGTTCAATTGGTTCAGAAAATCTTGTGAAGCAAATATGTGTTTTCTTAACTCAGAATAAAGGATTTAAGACAAAAGAGCAGAACAACAGTTATTAAAACAAGTATGAAATGATATTTTGTTGAGCTGGAGTCATGGTACAGATTGCTTTGTATGCAAATTTAAATGAGCAGGTTCAGGGACAGTGTGTTCTTGTGCTCTTGGAAGTGAATAAATAAATATGCCAGTGATTATTATGCATTATGTATTCACCATTGGCTAATCAATGCCAGCTCTTTTTTTTTTTTTTTTTAACAAGGTCACAAAGACATCAGAGAATGCCCCAAATCTGGTGTGGGTGAGTTTGGGGTTAGGATGAAGTGTTGTATTAATTGGGGCTTCCTGTAGGTTTTACAGGCCTTTGTGTCTCCCACCAGACCTTTCTCAATTTTTTGGGTGGCCCCAAATGCAACTGTTTCAAGAGACCCCTTAACATCAACTAACCATGGATAGATTTTTGTAGTTGTAGTTGTAGTTGTAGGTCCTTGGGTATTTCAGGTCTTTCAACATTAGACACCCTCGTCCAGGCGACCGAGCCGTGGTTGATCAAGCCTCAGCTTGGGCCCTAGCAGTAGTCTCATACAGATCTGCTCTCTCGATCCAGAGCCACCTAGAGGCTTTTTCTGCAGCCTCTATGCTGTTGTTGATGGCCCTCCTCCTCCTCTCGCCTGTGATGCTGAGTGCAGTGTAGACTCTGCAGAGGAACTGCCTGGCAAAGCCTCTGCATCCCACCTCCACCGGTAAGCACCTCACCGTTCAGCCTTGCCTGTGGCAGTCGTTGAACAGACCCTTACATTTCTCCCTCTTCTGCTTGTAAGCTTCCTCCATGTGGTCGTCCCAAGGCACAGTAAGTTCCAGCAGACAACGCTCTTTGTTGCTTCTGACTCCAGGATGATGTCAGGCCTGAGGTTGGTCTTGGCGACATGCTGAGGGAACTTGAGTTGCCTGCTCAAGTCCACTGACAGCTGCCAGACTTGGGCACTGTTGAAGAGTCCTGATGTTGCTCTTGATATTGTTCTTGGCTTCTCTCCTGCTCTGATGAAGCTGATGGTTTGCTTCGTGGGTTTGGACCTCCGGCAGCTGGAGATGGTACTGCAAATGCTGTCTGTGATAGTCTTGAGCACCTGATCATTCCTCTAAAGCCCGTGGACAACTGCTCAGATGTGCTCCAGGATCTCCTTTCTCTGGCAAACCAAGCCCCAGCAATGCAGGTTGGGTGGGCTGAGAAGAACAAGAAGAACTTGATAAGGTGTTGCTCTGCATGCCAGAGATCAGACCAAGAGATCTTCCTGTCTATAGCTTGCTACTGATTGCCAACAAATTACATTTATTTGTCTTCCATTCTGAATTTCTTCAGCTAGTGAGATGTATACCTGCATTGCTTTAATTTCAGATGCAAATACAGAGTAAGTCTACATGTTAATGTAGGATGGAGAAGGAACTGTCACTGTGGCTAGTAGTTTCATGGTTGTGTACTATTTTATAAATATTTACCAACAGAATTGTTACATCTGTTTGTCTGCCAGCAAGATATCTCACAGCTTATGAATGGATTCGCACAGAACTAGTTTTATGTTCAAGAATAAGATACACAATTCCTGAAATTCAGGTGTTTTACCTCTAAAATGTAAGAGTGGTAAAATACAGTGTGCTAGTATAAACGGTGTTATTGAGATTGGATACATAAGTCAGTGTTCATGTAAATTTGCCAGTGTTGCCAATAAATATGTCACATGCCCTGTGAATTCAGTCACTGATCAATTGCCCTGTGCTTGTCCTTTACTTCTGTGAGCCAGTATAAATCACAGGCAATATCCATGCACTGGCACAAGAGGGAGCAAGTCCACCACTGATATCTCACACTGCTGTTCTTTGTATGGTTTGTGTGCACTCTGGATTAGTAAAATCAGGCCTAATCAGGATGGATTAGTGCATAGGGACGGGCACTAGACCATGAAAAATGCCAAATTAGTAAGATGACTGGTGAAAAAACAAACACAAGGCAAGTGGGGAAAATGGAAAACATGAAAATCAAAGAAATCTCACAGGAAAAAAAAAAAAAAAAAGTTTATCTCAGTTGCAGTTTCAGTATATGTATTTTAAACTACAAGTAAGTAAGAACTATACACTAATTTTAATTTTGTTGTGCTTGATAACATCAGACTCTGACTCTGACTGAGTATAATAACTTGTTGTGACTTTAGCTTACTAATGTAAGAGGTGTTTTAAGAAAAATACCCTAACTTCATTAACAAAGGGGCTGTGATTTAGTCAATGGCATGAATGGATCCCTTCCTGTTTTTTGGTGGCTGAACCTCACTACCACAAAGTTTGTCCTAGCTTTCACTCTCAGCCCTCGCTGTGTGGAGTTTGCGTAATTTCCCCACCTTCCAGCATGCTAAAATAGCTGCTCTTAACCCACAATACAAGTTGTAAAGAAAATGAATGTGTGTACTTGCGATTTACCCAGAAATACCCTTTTAACGTTTGTTTCAGTGAACATAAGAGTATACAGATATAAACTTAAACAGGCTATTTAGCTCCCATCAAATCTACTGATAATGCAATTCCATCCCAGAGAGTAAGAAAAACTGGTAAATAAGAAATACTTTGTATACTTTAGTGAACATTTAAAATTTAAAACTTAAAGTATAGTGTGTATTTGTAAGGGATGGCCTATATGTAAACCATATTCTACTTTTCAATACATGGATTTTGTCAGATGGACCAGCAGTGGGTGGTAGATGCATTCACTGGTCAGTTTCAAATAGAAATGATCATGATGTGAATGGAAAGTTACAAGAAATTATTCAAATAAGCATCCGCACCTCACTAACCAAGAACACTCAAATGAGGTAAGAGCAGCGCGTCTGCAAATGAGCATTTTGCATGGCAAACAAATGGGGACGATAAAGCTTCTTGAAAATGCACTACAGGAAATCATGGCCATGCACGCCATGATTACATAACACGTTTCTCAACGTCATTAAATAAATCATGTCTTATCCAAGCTGAAATAACAGGAGTCGGAGATATCCTGTTCCAACAAGCTCGTGCAGAGAAAAACTGGAGGATGCTTCTCACGCACACGCACATGCTCACACACACACACACACTGATTTCACATCAGTCCTTCATTTGACTCACCCACGTTTAAATTCCTTTCTATTTGGACAAGTTGACAAGGCACCATTGAGTCATTTCAAAACAATGCCGAGGAAGCGGGTACGTATCCTGCATTCCCACTCACACCTATGTTTCACGTGTAATGAGGCGGATCAGTGGATGTTCTCTTAATGCAAAGGGAAGGAAATGGGTTAGTCTTGCTTGGTGAAAGCTCTTTCCCTGCAATACACAGCTTCTCAGCTTGTTTTCCAGGTTAACACTACATTCAATATGCAGCTGCACAAGGAGGGATGTGAGAGATGTATACAGTCAAGGTTTCACAAAAACCCGAAGTTATCCTGTTTGACTGGAAAATGCAGTCAAACATGATGGTACAACCCCTCTAATGAAGAGAGCCTTTACTGTAGTATGTGCGCAATTTTTGTTGACCGTTTGAAGTTGCAGTTTACAGACAGGTTTCATTGCTGAGATTTTTTTGCCTGTTTCTCCTCTAATAAATCACTACTGTCTGACAGGTACGGAAGAAAGAATTTGCCCAAATCCCAAGCTACTCCACTAGGCACCGCTGCTATTTTCTCATTGTCACCTCACTGATCTTCGGTTGTAGCATTATAAACTTTCCTCTCAATCATTTGAATGCAGTAATGCACCAGGTCTAAGTAAAGGTGCTTTAAATAGAAACCTGCTGCTCCGGTGTCTTGTTTACGCAGCTGCTGGTGGAAAACACCACCTCATGTCCTTTCTTGACTTCCCCTGGAAGCGTCTAGCAAAGCCGGAACATTGCTGGACTGGTGTTGGCAGCCGGTTTGTGTTAGATTCTGGTTGGGTCTGATGGTTTGGCAGGGGCACCCCAGCCAGAGACAGTTGGCCCAAAGATACACCAAACCTGTCCAAACCAAATCACCACATGGATTCTGCCTAGGAGTTGCATAACAACCCTTTCCATTGCACAACTAACCTGGAGGCACGTCCAAGACACAGGCTCCACAGAAAAAGCAGCGTGTTCTCCACTCTGTTGCAAGTTTTCATACCCAAGAGTGAAGCCAGAGATGGCGGAAGAAAGAACAGAGATGCATCAACATACATATGTAGCGAATGTAGCCCCACTTTTACTACCTGCACTGCTGCTGCTGCACTGTTGCTGCACCCTGAAAGAAACAGTTTGGAAAATACTGCACGTTAAGTCAAGATAAATGTTGGGTATCAACCTCTACAGTGAATAACATTTAAATATGACACAGAATTGAACTTGAATGGTAAATGGACAGTGTAGCAAGCATGTCTATTCAACCCAACTTATTGCACTCCACACTAAAACAATCCTTCTCCCCAGTGACAAAAATAAGCACAGAGAGCTGAGGAGAACAGGAGAGGAGAGCTGCATTTTTTTTCTGAAGAAGAAGAGTAGGCAGTTCACCTTCCCTCAGGATTTCATTAGTTCTCAGGCAGGCAAAGCTGCACAGATGTAACAGAGTAGCATCCGCCAGCCTCGGGCCCTTTGGGTCACACTACAAGGACCATTTTCTAGATAAACACATCAGTCTTTTAACCACCAAGAAATAACTAAAAATTACTTTTTGCACTCCTGTCTAAAATAAAGTCTTTGTCTCTAAAATGCAATCATTCAGCACTGACAAGATAAAGAGGCAAGATCTCAAGAGAAGGGAGTGCAAGTGTTATTTTTAAAGGTTGTATGAGCGAACAAGTGCTGATATATATAATATATGACACATTTCTGTTACATTTCTTGTGAATGAATAGAGTCCTCTCTGTCTGTGTGAGCAAGAACACCTCAAAAGGCTCAGAGGGGAACTGCAGGGAGATACGGCCGAGGTCATAACAGGAAGGAAAGAGAAAGAAAGTCAGGTCACAATGTTCAGTTTCTCACCACTACTCTTCTTGTGGTGAGAAAAAAAAATTGGTGCTGTTTTCATCCGCTCACTAACCCTAACTCTACCTCATCTTCCTTTTTTTTTCACTTCTGGTTCTTTCTAGCTTTCTTTAAGGGCACTCAAAAACACCTTGGGAAAACAAACACTATGAGCTGTGCAGATATTCTGGGTTTGTTTTTTTGTTTTGTTTTGTTTTGTTTTGTTTTTTAAGTCTGTTTATGACTCCAAGCATTCGCAAGCACCGTTTATGCAACCCAGTGAAACCATATGCATTTACAAGCATTCTTTCTGTGTTTGCACGTCTGCGTGTGTTGTACTTTTATAGCTACCACTACAGCAAAATGCAAATTATGTGCTGATGAGCACAGGCTCACGAGACAGGCGTGACAATAACACACAAACACTCGCACCTCTGTCTCCCAAACAACATGCACATGACACAAGGGTCCACCCCCCCTTACTAGGCCAGCCAGTAAACCTGCTCAGAGGTTTGGCGCTCTCTTACCCAACAGGACTAATCTAGGGTTTAGGCTGCTTGTCACACCAGTAAAGCCCCCCTTTTGTGAGCAATACAACTCATCTGGCCAGTGGAGCACTCTCTCTCACACACATACACACTCAACACACACACACACACACACACACACACACACAGATACACCAACAGACCGTTTGTACCTCTCTCTCCATTTTCTTTTCCTCCCCCTCCTCTGTTCTCTGGGTGTCTCACTTACATAAACACATGGTGCATGGTACGTACGTGCGCTACCACACAAACACCAACATTTCGATACATAAATAATTGTCTCAGACTCAGCGTTTGTGCGTAGTCAGTGATAAGCGAAAGGCTAAGAGAGGGAGGAAGTATTGGAGAGAAAAGACACAAACATCGAGGAGAAAAAAAGACAATAATGAATAGAAGTGAAAGTGTTACACCGCTGGTAGTACGTGACGCCTCTGCTGTCTCAAATGTAAATGCACGACACTGTGATTTGAGACAGGGGGCGATGGAAGTATCCGTCTTCTGAAAACCTAAGACTGCTATCATTCTTCATCCTGTGTAGTCAGTTAATAATGGAAAGACAGACGAGAAAAGGAGAAGGAGAAGTTTGTCTCTTTCTCTATCAGATCTGACCAGACCTGACTGTGCACTGCTGCTTGACTGCTGCCAGGTCGGTTCATGTAACTGGTCCTCACTCTTTTCTCTCTCTTTCTCTCTCTCTCTCCCTCGCTCTCTCTCTCTCTCTTGCTCTTTCTCTCTATCCACTTGTGCAATTCAGTTGGCACATTCCTCCTCTCCACAGCTCCTGTTAATGCCGATCACATAAATGAGCACTCATCCATGCTTTGTTTGTCGCAGACTGGGAGCACAGACTTTACGAGAACTATGTGCATGTGTGGTTGCGCGCAGGCGTGTGTGTGTGTGTCAGCAAGAAAGAGAGGGAGGGTGAGCAATAAAAAAGAGAATAAGAGCACGAGAGAGAAAAGAATAAAGAATAAGAGAGACCTAGAGCGTAGCTTAGTATGAGGCCCGTGTCCTACAATAACCTCCGATGGCCTTTTCACGTTTGGATAATGCAGCTAGTTGTCTCTATTCACCGCTGCTGTTCCTGGCCATGTTTGCATGCACACAATAATGCCACTATTGTCAATAGCCCAAATCAGACATTAGTGCAACTGAGCCATTTTTATGATTCTATAAAGTGACACCTACTCTTGATAGTCCATTTTACATGTGACACGCACGTTGTTGTTGTATTGTCTTTTCGAGCAAGCCGCTCCTGAGAGAACAATGCGAGCTCCATCAACAACCACACATGCACAACATGACCCTATGTTGCCTTACTTTTGACATTGTAGCTGTGGAGGTCCATTGCTGAAAAGATGGAAAATGTTAAGACTATCAACTGCCACCTGTTATAATGTTGTATGATCACAGTAATCGCTGTCCTATACCGATGCATATGCTTTAATCAGTGACATACATATATCTGACACCTAAAATTGGGTTATGCGAAAGTGACAAAGTGACACCTAATGCTGTTACATTCATTTATGATTTTTCTTTTCAACGTAAAGGGCTTTGACTTGCATTGCTGTATGAAATGTGCTACATTGCCCAAATACATATGCCTTGCCTTGCCAAAAAAATGCCTTGATTTAGATTAAGAGCCCTTTCCATGTGTATCATCAGTGTGTAGCCATGCCTGTTACTGATTCATAGATGCAAAACAGAACATTGCAGAACTGACAGAGAGGATAAGCAGCTGGCAAGTCAGTGTTTCCTAGATAACACAACAACAGGTAAAGGACCAAGAAAGCCCACTGGTTAAAAATTTGAAACGTTTCAGGATTCATACAAAATCAGCCGCAATGCATTCATATATGAGCGACAATTATTTTTAGAGCCAAGAGAGTATGTTTAGGTGCTGGGGGTGCTCGGGTCAAAGAATGTTTTGGCGGCAACACATACGGCGAAAATATTCCTAATGCTTAATCCGCACTGGATAAATGGATACACAAACTGTTAAGAGGATATGCTACTGTACATGTTACGTATTACTGTAAAATTTATATCTCTCTGTGGGGGGAAACTGGGTCAGTGAGACAACTGCTCCTATCTGGCCAATGATTACTCCCTCCCCCATCTTCACTATACTGCCTGTTGTCTGTCTGCCAATCTGTCTGGAGTACACAGTGTACATTTAGACTGGAGGAGAGGAGATGAGAGGAGTCGCACGCTCCTCTGAACTCTGTCTGATCTCTCCCAAAGTTAATCTACACCATTCACACTCCCTTCGTGTATCCCCCCCACTCCTTCCTCTCCTGTTCCTTTCCTCCTAGCCCTCTTACAGTCATCTCTGCTCTCACACTTCTTTTTTTCTCCTTTCCTGGCACACACACATCCCTTGCTTCCGTGCATGTGAGAGAGAAAGAGAGTGACAGACAGTGTCTCGAAATCTAGGGAGGGGAGAACAGAGGGCTGTCAAACAGTGACAGGCTGATGGAGGATGAAGGGACGGAGTGTAAATAATGGAATTAGAGAGGGATGGGTGCATGGTGGAAAGTGAGAGGGGATTTAAGTTGAGAGGAGTAGGGTAACAGCCTGGAAAATCGAGGGAGGTAGGATGGGAGGACATGTGTACTAGAGATAAGTGCATTATGTAATAAAACCAAATAAATATACACTGTCTGTCTTCTGCAATCCCTTCCCGGTTCCTCTTTCAGTCCCCTTGACTCTCAGTGTCTTCCTCTCTTCCTTTTTTAAATGAACACACAGGCGTGCAAGTTCCCCATTCATTTAAGGCACAAAATACACACACACAAAAAAAATACATGCACATTGACTTTACTTATTTGTGTCCTCTACATGCACAGCCACACACAGACAGACAAAGCAAATGCAAAACACACATGTATACCATCCAGCTATTCCAGATGGAGTAGTCAGGAAAGTGTTAAACCACTATTTGGATGTTTGTGCCAGAATATTATGAGAAAGGAGATTTTATCTCTTCCCATACAGCCCTTTGTCTCACAACACCACCCTGTGCTGATCCCTCCGGAGGAGCTGCTGCCACAACAGCGAGGTGTTTTTCTTCATATTAAAGTATTACACCGCATTCCTCTGACCACCTGAAGGAACTTCTACAGTTTACATTACCATTGATTTATCAGTGAATTTGAATTATTTGTGTGAGTATGTCCTCTGACTGAGTTCCCATGCTGTCTTGTTTTTTCCATTAGGACATGTGTCTGCAAAATGGGTATAAATAGCATGTTTTTCTCCTGTAGTGGTTGGTTAGTAAAATTTTCCGAGCAAAATCCATCCCACACTCACTTAAAATCTAATCCTTTCTAAAAGCCTGGGAAAGCCCACACATTAACGAAGCCTCTAACTGTAGAAATTCAGGGGTGAATTTCTTTAAGTGCATCTCCATAAAGAAAGTATTAGATATTCAAAAGCAACGGTTATACATTACACATGTCTCAATATTATTAGTGCTAACAATATTACTATTGTTATTACTCAGATGATCTTTCTTTACATTCCTCTCCTCCGAAAGCATCTGGATCTCTGAACCTGCAGGAGTTACAGTGACCAAACTTTGCAGACGGTTTTGTGCAGATTGGCCCATAATTCCTCAACCAAAGTCAAAGTCAAAGTCAAAGTTGAGAGTCAAAGTATTAAAAAGTAGAAGGCATAGTAGCAGCGACACAAATCCAAAAATCTAAACAGTGCAATATGAATACAGTAGTGCAAGTAACAGTAGTGCAAGTTTGAATTTGAATAGAGAAAGCTTATAGGCTGGATAAAGTGTATAACCATAAGCTGTAGCAGCAATATTAAATTTTTCCTGGATTCCTTGGGGCCAGATGCTGAGACACAAGCAACACTCATTGTGCATCTGGGAAGATTACTCGTGCATTTTGTCCAAAATAGATTTTTTGCTTCCTTTCATACAAATAAGGCCAAATCAACACCCAACTTGGCACACTAATTGTGGAAACCTTCCTGATGTTATCGATTTCTTTTCTTGCTGACTCTCCATAACTTTGATATGCAACTGACTTGCAAAGTTCACCGGAAATGCTGGCTTTCAGAAAAACAGCTGTAACTTATAAGCTTTGTGGAATCAAAGCTTAACTCAAAAAAGCAAAGAGTTCATATCTCAGAATCAAATATGCAGATTCACATTAAGTTAAGATCATGTCCCATTCATCGTGTAAAGTTTTGTTTCATCATGACTGGCAAAAAGGGGTGTGGTTTATATCACAAACACACATTTCCAAAAAAATTGCAGTTCAGACATCCTGTGCAATTGTGCAATTCTGTGCAATTCAGCTGAAATATCAGCTGAGCTGCAGTGATGGTGCTTGGATCCCAGTAAGATTTGTTGAGGGTTAACAGTGGAAAACGTTTTATCTCTGTTCAAAACGTGAGAGATAACAAATTAGAGAAGCATGACGGTTTGAGTGCAACTCCATTTCACATATTGGGTGCTTGGGTCCCTCAGGCTGCTGCTTGTGGCTGTATTTGTTGTTATTTCCTGTTACTGATGCCTTGTTTGTGCTTGTTTTTACTATCCTTAATGGTTTTCATCCTCTGATTTGCTTTGCTATGTACTGCTTATATTTATTACCCATCCTGATTTGATCTTGTGAAGCTCATTGGAGGCCTTGTTTTGCCATGGCCACAAGGAAGTTGACACATGGATGTTTATCTGTATCTTATGTAAGAAGATGAAACAGAGTGCTTATTCTTCATATCTAAAAAGTAACACTGATATAAGAGTGCACGAGAAGAAAATGTGTTAAAAAAAAAAATGCCACAGTCTCTTCACGTCTGCTGTATGTTAGGTATTTGTATTTTGTTGTATTAGAGGTCTAAGCACTGCAGTATACTTTGTGGACTTTGTGCACTTTTTAACAGTTCTCTCATGTATTGGTATATAATGTGCTATCATACTTGTTCTTTCTAATTACAAAAGATGTCTTCTGCACAGCCAAAGGCTTACTTGTATTCTTGGTGCTGGTCAAGCACAGGAAATTCAAAGATGTTTGCACACAAGTATATACGTTCACACAAAACGTGAAGCTTGCTATGTTTTTTTTCCTTGCAAATGATGCAGAAATAAATGGTATATTGATCAAATTGACGTAGAGCTTTGTTGGGCAAGATTTTTTGACTTGAGGGAAGATTTCTTTTTCTTCTCTTTAAACTCATCAGCTGAATGCGCTGATGGTGCTACATTCCATGAACAGACGCACATTTTTGTATTTTTGTCACTGACTCAGCTCGTGTTTAGCCGGGGGAGTGGAGAGTATTTCAGATCTGTGCATTCTTCCCCTGAAAGTTAACATATCAGATTCAGCAATGATTTTATGTAATCTCTCAGACAAAGAGTCTAGTTCTGTGCTAAGAATAACCAAATGTATGAATGCATGCGCTCTACAGAAGGTCTGCAACCTCTTAATGACCTCATATCCTTTTTGACCCCGTGATGAGGGTGGTAAAACATCTGACGACCCCGAGGGAATGTGTCTACAACCTCTGATGCTACAAATGCAAACCACTCAGCAGCTACTGAGGTACATTACCAGTCTCAGCTGGATCACCGAACTGGTTCATGTATATGAGTCAGTCTTACCATGTTTGTCAGGTCTGTCAATATATGTCTGCATGAACAAAGTCTCTCACAAAGCCAGAATGTAGAGGAGGAAAAAGCCTCTGGAAAGTCATTTACAGACAAGGTTAAATGCTTCACTGAAAATGAATAACACACTGAGGACTCAGAATTACAGTATGAACTCCAGATGAGTGATGAGCAGTG